>NC_056581.1:19067859-19162859 GCF_018340385.1 Cyprinus carpio | reverse complement strand
TCAAATTTTAACTTTAAACACACAATGACAAGGCTGGAAATAAAGAGCCATTGCTCATATGGTTCATTAGTGCTTTAGTGATGGATTTTTCAGTCTCTTTCTGCAGGTCGCATCCTTATACATTAGGTGGCAACAAAGACCCTCATATGTGTGCGTCACTGATCTGTTCAATCAACCGATTCATTTAAAAGCACCGATTCAGTTCAAGAAATAAATAAGTGGCTGTCTTTAAGAGCGAGTCATTGAATCGTTAATTCAACCGATTCATTGGACATCGTTGATTAGTTCATATGAGTGAGTCACTGAGTCGTTCAAACAAAATGATTCATTCAGCAATGCATCGCTTGGAACTATTTTCATTGGCGGAACTAAAATAGACAGAATATTTGGCAATGTTGTGTCTAACATGTTATTCGATATTAAAAATATATTTGATCAATTAAAAATGTTGCTTAGAAAACATTTTTTGTTTTCGATGAAACAAAAGAAAAATAAAGAAATAGTCTGGCTACTTATCCTTACAAAGGAAGGAAATGAAGAAACACCTGAAATATTTCTGGAAAAAAATCGTCAGGTTTCATTGTTGAAGCTTTAAAATTCACTCCTTTGTTCACTTAATTCTGAAACTGTATTAAAAATATGATTAACATGTTTAGAAATTGCGAATTAAGAATTTTATTCAATATGTTATGATTAAAATTTTGATATTTGTATACTTTAAAAATAAAGAGCAATAAAGAGCGTCTTCATCGCTAAAAAAAAAGTGATAGGCTACATAACACGCAAGTTTTGTTTCCTACAATGATTTAGTGGTAAATATCTGGCTCACCCAGCCCTCTTTTTGTTTTTGTTTCATAAAGTATCTGTTAAGATGTGAGAAACGATTCAGTGCCTGAGTGAACTGTCCGAAAGAATCAAACTGAATCGCGAACCGTTTGACCGATTATTATATTAAAAGACTGATTCATTCGCGAATCTGGCATTTAATTCTGACTCTAAACAGCTGATCGAAAACACACGGATATATTATCTGGGGAAATTATTCACAGCTCAGTAAGTTATACGATCATCTCCACTGGCAGACAATGATTTATATATGATCTTTTTATATAATGATATTGATATTTTGTCTTTTTGATAGGATAATGCAAAGGAAAAGTCTTCTTTGTTACGTTCGTGTGAAGAACCGCAAAGACAAGTCACCATGACCTGCGCTTCTGGCACTATGAATTCATCTCTCGTGCATGCAAAACCACGACAATCACACTTCAGTCCGACCTCTAGATGGCAGTGTTACATTTCAGGATGACACACCAATTCGGTATGTAGCACATACAGACACATGAAGCCCACTGAAAAAAACCTTCAGATGAAGAATCACAGCCAAGTACTAGGAAACTGCTTACTGATTCATACTGTAGGCTGTAATGCAGTACAAAAAATAGAATATTCAATCTGAAATGATAACTGCATTATTGTCACATGATTTCATTGTGTTGCATGCTTAATTCAGCGGGTGTCGTCATCCAGTCATCAAAAATTCCATTTTAAATCCAATTCTTCACTTTCGGAAGGTGCAGGATGTGCAGTTGCATGTTTCGTCAAAGATGAAAAACTAGGTGCTTTTGAATGCATTGCATTGTGTGAAATACAATGTGTGCACTGTTTAGCACCACAGCCACATATATTTTAGCAAATGTAGCAATTCATTCAAGTACTCAATGCATACAGAAAAGCTGCATGCTGGGCACAGTGTACAGACTTAAAATGCTTCATATATGATGATTATTGCTATTTGTAGACAAACATTTTGTTTTCTTTTATGCATGCTTAACTGCATGCATAAATAAACAAATGCATATGAAAAGGCCTAAATAAATAAAAAATGTACACACTCTTTATTGTCAATGCACAGCCTCATGCAACCTATTTTGGCCAATGAAAGAGTTAATCCAAGTATTAAGTGAATACAGAAAAGTTGCACACTGTGTGAAATAGTTCAAATACTATGGCAGTATGCTATTCCAAAAACATCCATTCTCACTTGCATGCTTCATAAATGCTGATGATTACTGCTATTTGTAGACACATTTGGCTCAATTTTTGTTCTATATCGTGCATACTTAAATGCATGAATAAATAAATAGAATGTATGCACTGTTTATCATTAATGCACAGCTATACATTTTGGCAAATGCAGCAGTTCATTTTGTATTCAATGCATAACCTACAGAAAAGCTGAATATTGTGCACAGACTTAAAACAACAAAATAGTACAAACAGTATGGGAGTATGCTAATCAAGACACATGCATGCTTCATAAATGATGATTACTGCTATGTTTAGAAAAATGTGTCCAATGTTTTTGTTCTCTTTCTTGCTCCATGGAAATGTCATTTCTAGACATGCTGTTGAGTTTAAAATCACCAAATGTGGTGTCAGCTGTGCTGGTTATAACATGCTGTATGGTTCAAGTGATAGAAGCTGTGAATTTCATAGCTCCTGCAGACACGTTTCCCCCTGAGGAGATGTTCTCTTGAGATCCGTGCTGCCTCGGGGTAAGTGGATATTAGGCTCAGACAAAGAGACCGGTGAGGCGACTTTATTGACAGGGTGGAAACAGCCAGGGCTGACTGAGTGATTTGTCTCCAAAAATAGTAGAGACTTGAGTGCAAAAAGCCACTGAAAGATCCCTCGTGGTTATCAGTAAACCTTTGTATCAAAACTTATAGATTGTTAACAGTGCTAGATTTGGTTTGGAGAAGTGCGTCTGATGCTGTCCCACGCTGTTGTTAAGTTTAACAACTGTTTGATTCTCACAATCTGCCAGGATTTGGGTTACTAACGGCTCTAATGAACTCCGTCTGGGCTGTAGGGAAGGGAAAGGACTGGCGAATCGATCCGGTTTGGGGCCGTGAGGATGAGGTGAGATCCTGTGACCTGCAAACTCACACAGAGCGTTAATGACAGATGAGCTTCAGCAACAGGTAGTTCAAAAACAACCAGACATCGATGGTGTGTGTTTGTTTGTAAATGAACAAATGAAAGAAAAATCACAAATGAGAATTCAAATAAATAAGTAGATCCTAAAAAAAGTTAATGCATGCATATATAGAGAGATAATTAATGCATGCATAAATACATGCATAGATAGCTATCTTAAATAAATAATGCATGCTTAAATAGATGTAGATTGATAGATAATGCATGCATAAGTTAATGCATGCATATAGAGAGAGATAATGCATAGATAGATAGATAGTAGTTGGTTGGTATATATATATATATATATATATATATAGATAGATAGATGTCCGTTGCTGTAGTTTTTATGTTTGTTGTTGTTATTTTTAGGTTTGGAGGATTTACAGTCTTTGAGAAAGTGATTTGTACAGGATTCTCAGTCAAATATGCTGACAGACATGAAATTTATACAGAGTCGGCGTCAGAGCAGATCTACTGGAGGGGCATTGGATCATCGGCGGGGGGGCACTGTCGTTTGATATAATATTTTTTTTGACGCATTGGCAACATCATAGTAGCATGAAATCCAGACCTAAATCTGAAAGATCTATATAGAATCTATATAGGTTTTTATCTAAAAGAGGAACAGAAGACAGCGCTGAAATTTGCTGTTTGCGGACCGGATACGGCTCCAATGATCTAAATAGAATGACATCTACCCTAGAATGTTAGCTCCAATGATCTATCTAATATAGAAGGTATTATAATATAATTTTTTTTTTTTTTTTTTTTTTTACCTGTCTTGATTCCTAATACACAAAAGATGACGATTGTAGGTTAAACGTTCAGAATACGATTCATATAAGGTTAGTTCCCTAGTTTCAGCACGTCAGCAAAATGTAACCTATTCTCGCGTTCTACGAGTTCAGTAGCCTACATTTTGGGAAAATGTACAGTTTTGGGAAACGCGCGAGGAAATTGCGGCTAAAGTTCATAACCTTGCTGTAGAGAGCGCTTTTTAAGAGCTAAGACAGGCTAGGCTACATCGGATATCGGGAAACCCGGCCCCAGAAACAGATAGCTAAACAACAGAACAGGGGACAGAAAATACTAATATAAATATAATATAGGCTAAATAAAAAAACATAAATAGGCCTTCAATGAATGCTATATATTTTTATACTTAAAATAATTAACAAATTACGACGAAAAAAAAAAAAAAATAAAAAAAAAAAAAACACTGAATCAGTTTGAAGCTTTGAAAAACCCGGCAAAAAAAGTCCCCATCAGACAAAGTTTTTCGTATAGAGATTTTCTGAAAAACTTAAGGCTTTTTTCTTCATAAAACGAGTTGGAACATCATCATACAAAGTATGGACCAATTAAATCAGAAGACTAAAATTCGCCTGCAGAGAAGATGTCAGAACAATAATGAGCCCCTCACACACCAGGTATAAGGTTTAACTGATTTTTTAGTTTTTGATTTGCGTAGAATGCAAATTTTTGTAGAACTTGAGAAATAGATAAAAGATAAAATAAAATACAGGAAATGGAAAAAATAAAATACAGAAAATACAAAGTGTGCTTCAAAAATAAAATAATTTCTTTAAACACCGCCGTTTTTTCTTAGGGTTTCAAGGACTTTAAATACTCTAAAAGGACTCATTTTCTAAAACAAAAATAAATAAAGGAAAAAACATAAATGTATATTCTGCTATTACTTTTGCTAATACTTGTTTTTAACCTGGGTTTACACTCCTCGCAGCAGTTTATCCGGCACCGCACCAAGCAGCAAAAGTGACATAAGCCCATATATCTTTACAGACAGCCAAGTATAAAACACAATGCAGTTAGAACCCACAAACATTCATCAACAATTCACTGCTTTTTTAAATTAGCTGCTAACAACTGTCTATAATATAGACCGGACAAACTGTTCTTCAACTTGAAATGGATTTTGCGCGCGCGCTGCAAATCAAATGTAACAAGTTTACTCGGGCGACCAATAAGCATTCACCATGACGAAGTTCTCAAAGTAACTTTTGCCCCATGACCAACAAAAATATGCATTTCCCCATTCTTTTTATTTTATTTTATTTAAGTTACAGTTTGAAAATTTAATATTAAAATAATAACTAAAAGGGATTTTTTTTTTGGGCCACGCCATGGCCTGTAGGAGGGGCATCAATGACCGCTAGGGGGGGCACGGCCCTCGAATGCCCCACCACAGCGCCGGCACTGAATTTATACAGGGCTTCAAACTGTGAAGAAGCTGAGATTACAGAGCGTTCCATTTGTGAGGGATATGTGTCCATCTGGAACAGACGGGGACGTTACTACTTGTCTTGAAGACTTGAGTGTTTTTTTTTACTTGTCTTGAAGACTGAAAGCATATGTAGACTGGACTAGATTTCATAATTTCCACTAGAAAATGTCGTTAAGTTTTGATTTAATTTAACATGTCTAATATCCAGAGCTGGGTAGATTACTTACTACAAATTGTTTTTTGATTACGAATTACATGTTGAACATTGTAGACAGTAATGCAATCAAGATTACTCATTTCAGGTAATAAGATTACTTTTAGATTACTTTTGACATAACTTGTTTATAGATTTGAATGGGATTATTATTCTTTTATTTTTTTTAAGAATAAAATATATGACCATTTACCATCAATTAAACATTTTAAAATGTAATATAATCTAATTACAAGTACTCAATTTTTGGAATCTGATTATGTAATCCAGATAACATGTAATCAGTTACAGCGCTGCACATATCGTATTATTAATGCATTAAAAACAAACCAACAAAGCATTCAAAGCCTCTTTGTAAGCTCTGAGGTAAGGATTCCTCTGAGCCCTTAGGATATTGTCCGGCTCTTTTGGATCACCGCCGATGTGATTCATGAACTAACAGCGTTACTTGATTATGATGCACATTGTCTAAAGTTTTCTATGTTCAACACAACTCCAGCCTGGAGGGAAACAAGGTGTTGGGAGCTTAAGACGGAGTGTAATCCCAGAGATGGAGGGAATGATGGATCGCAGGATCAGCGTGTGACTCCTGGAGTAATTTCGTCTGTGTGATTCCTGGAGTAATCAGCTCCAAACCCCCACACACCAATCTCTCAATCACTCCTCTGTCTCTCTCCCACCCGCATGGGCTTCCATCTCTCATATGCCTGTGAATTTACACACTCGTGTTGGGCTTGTGTTTTCGTGCAAAACCTGACTTAAAGGAATAGCTCACCCAAAAATGAAAATGTGCTGTTAATTTACTCAACTTCAAGCCATCTTATATATAGGTGACTTTTTCTTCAGTAGAACAGTGAAGAGGATTTTTTGCTGAAACTGTGGTTCTTGGTGATTCATTAAATGCTTAATGTTAAGTTAATGGCTACCGTCACTTTGAGAGTCAAAAAAATATATATATCAGACATATCAGTTCATTCAATAGTCACTGAACTGATGAAGGTTCACTGAAAGGTGAACTGATGAAGACTAGTTTATTCACTTTATACGCTTTAGACATGTTAAACATCCATATTTCACATCATTATTGGGTGCTTTAATAATATAATTGTGTAAATGTTTCGTCAATGCATGATTACCTAAAACTAACTACTGAACTGAACCAGTTCATTGAAACGAACTGAAAGAATCAGTTCACAGAAGAGAATCAGATTTCCCCTTTACCCGAGGCTCTGGATTACAGGTAATAATGTTGTAAATAATGTTCAGTTTCTTGCACAGACTGATCATTTCACTTCTTAAGACCGCAATATATTGTCAGGAGCCACAGGTATTAAATTTGTGTTCCTTGCTTTTTTTATTCTCAAAAATGTGCAGCCGCTGACTTGTATTTTAGGAATCACCAAGGACCACAATTTCAGCTAAAAATCTTCTTCACTGTTCTGCTGAAGACAAAAAGTCGCCTTCATATCGGATGGCGTAAGGGTAAGTAAATTAACAGCAAATTTTAACTTTGGGGTGAGCTATGCCTTTAACCTTAATGCTTGCAGTTCAAAAACAAAGCTGTCTTCTAACTGCAATGTGAGATTCATTAGTGATCTTTACTAAGTCAAGCATCACTATTACTATTGCGCAATCCGAGTGTAAGACTAACCCAGACACAAACCAGTGTGCAATTTGCCCTGGCAACCACCCAGACACCCTAGCAACTGCATAGCAACACACTGAAAACATAGAACACCCTCCAAATTGCATAGCAAAATGATTTTAAAAACAAAAAAAACCAACAAAAAAAAACAATACCCTAGCAACGCCAAGAAACCACCCAGAACACACTTGCACTAGTCTCTCTCTCTGTCTCTTTTTTTTCTTTGGTGGTTTTTGCAGGCATATCAGTCTAGTCATTTTGTGCAAAAATGTCAGATCTATGGTATTGAATTTGAGGGCTGGATTGCAGTGTATTTAATTTATGGTTCATTACAGTAGTACCGTCTGTCAGTTAATTCATCTTCAGTTGCCCTTCGTGTAATGAGGAAGGTTTGATTCTTATGCAGCGCGTCTGTCGTCAGGAAGGGTTATGGACACGCGCGTATTAGACATATTTAATTCTGCGAGTCTGCCTTTAAGCAATTAACCGGGTTGGGGGAGAACTAAACTGTGACATCCTTGCTCTGTGGGTTTTCTGAGCTGAATTTTTATCACCCGGCCCAGATGAAGCTCTTCCTGCTGGAACGCAGATGGCCTGTAGATCTGAGTTTTCACCTCAGATTTTACACTGGACTTCAAGTGACCACCAACACCAAATACTCAGATGGTTTCATGTACAAAAGGAAATGAAAATGTCCTTAAAATCAAACATTTAAAATATATTATGAATATTTGAAAATTGTAAAATGCACAAATATTAATTTTTAATATCATTATACTATGAAAAATATAATTCAATGTATTATATATTTTAATAGAACCATTAAAATATGACTTTAATAGCAATATTTAATAAGTATGGAGCATTTTTAAATGTATCTTGAATTTTAATGGTTTTATGCATTCATTTTGGCACAAACCATGTTTAGTATTGCAAAGAACCCATAATTAATTTAGTAATTTAAATGTTAATATTTAAGTTTGATGTTATAAAGTAAACAAAAACTAAATCAAACATCGGAAATATATTTATGTATATTTTTAATATAATATGATATGAATATATTATAATGTATTATACATTATAATATATTATAATATGAATAATATATTTATATAAATATTTTAATATATTAATATAAGTATTAATATATTTATATAATGTATTTAAATATATTAATATAAAATGTTGGTTTCATGCATACATTAAGGTACAAACCATGTTTATTATTGCAAATTAACTCATTTTTAATGTTATCATTTACTTTAACTGATAATCTTTTGATTTAATGTATAAAAGTAAACAAAAACAACTCTAAAATGAAAATATATTATGTATATTTGGAAATTGTGTGTGTGTGTGTGTGTGTGTATAATTTTTTTTTGTGTGTGTTTTTTTTTTATTTTTTTTTAATATAATATTATTTTATTTAATTATATTTACACGATTTTGTACAATATTGTTATTTTATGTTATATATTTTAATAAAAAATCAATTGAATTTCGACTGTTTCATACATACATTTCAGCAAACCATATTTATTGTTGCAAATGAACCCATTTTTAATGACATAATTTACTTTAAATGATAATATGTTGGTTCAATGTACAAAAGTAAACAAAAACATCCTTAAAATCATTGGAAAATCAAAAACATCCTTAAAATCATTGGAAATATTAAATTATGAATATTTATTTTTAATATCATGATATTAATATATTATATTATAATGTACTATATATATATATATATATATACACACACACACACACAATATAATATTATTATTCACTTTTTTATTTTATTATTCATTTTTATTTTAATATTTTGGTTTAATGTACCAAAGTAAACAAAAGTTTCTTTCAAATCAAACATTGCAAAATACATAACGATTATTTTAAATTTATCAGTATTTATTTTTAATATAATTATCAAATGAATAATATATTGATATATAATGAGCATTTTTAAATGTACCTTGAGTTTCATGCATTCAACACATTTTGGCACAAACCATGTTTATTATTGCAAACAAAACCATATTTAATGTCATACTTTCTTTTAAGAAATAAAATAAATTTTTTAAGATGAACTATTTATGATTCTTTCTTGCCCGTCTGTGATCCATTTCTGGTTCGTGACCCGTCCGTTGAGGATCAATGCTGTAGAGGATCGTCCAGGCCTGCTTTCTTACCATATCAGCTTCAGATAAGAGGAGAGATCTGAACGAGCAGACGAGAGGACACAGTGCAGACGCAGCATTTAAACACAGCCACGGGGAAATGTGAAGATAGGGGGCAGAGAACAAAGGATAAGTGAAGAATAATGTACAAAGAATGAATGGGGAGTGAGAGATGAGGAAATAAGACAAGACGATTCCCTTTTTCTCATGTACCTCTGCAGCCTTGTGCTCTGTGTTCAGGGTAAACATGTCCCCCGTCTGTGTGATGTATAGGACTGTCTGTTGTGTGAGTGTAAGTCAGACAGCACTTTACTGTTAACTCTCCACTCCCTCGCTATTACGCCCTCACCGGAGCCCGAGTCCTGGCCCCTGATGGTCCCTCGCTCTGTTTACTCCATCGACCTCTGTTTACTGCCACAGAGAAGAGACATTTGCCACTGTCACACCAGCTTTCCACAGGGGGGAGGGGGGCTGAGATGAGTGACATGGATGGATGACAAACACATTTTGGTGTGAGCTCTCAGATACCAAACTTTTCCGTGCAAATTGCATCAAAATTTGAGTGAAAAGTGAAGCAGAGAAATTGCATGCATGTGAGATTGTCTCAGTATTTGGTGTGTCACTGGAGCTTCATCAGCTACACTAATGATCATGTTCTCCAAAACCATTTACTTCAGTGGAAGCAAGAAAATCTAAATGTGTGTACAAAATCACATGATTAATGACACTCATTTACTTCCATTTATTTGATTAAAACTTATAGTGAAATAGTGTACATTTTATTTCTTTTTTATTTTATGGCAAAAGTGTTCTTTATTTGAAGAAAACGTAATTTTTTCCAGGTTTAAATATATTAATAAATATTTTAATGTAGGCCCGGTGCATCTGATATTAGTTGCATTGATATGATTAAAAGATACAAACTTTTTTTTTTTTAGAGAAACAAACTGTATATAATAATATGCATAATTTACAAATTAGGATATTTGATACATTTTCATCTTAATATTTCTTTTTCAGTTTAGAAGTAAATAATAATAAAAAAAAAATACCAAATTTTTTTCATGGTCTCCTAGTGCATTTTATAATATTTGCATCAATATGATTCTAATGCAATCATTAAAAAACTTATTTGAAGGGCACTTCAAGAAACAGTTGTTTGGACCCCTACACCCTTCAACCCTTCGAAGTTCTCACTCTGGAGGGTAAACCCTTTGAAGGGATTAGGGCGTAGGGATGAGCCCTTCCGAATTGAACGCAGGGTGTTTCTTGAAGTGCCCTTCTGCGTCATCATCACGTGCCCACATGGAGGCGCCGTCATCATGCAAACAATCTGCGCAGAGGATCGTGGGAGCCCGAAGTGTCCATCATTTGTACCCTTCAAATCTTTCATTCCGAAGGGCCCTCTGAAGTGGCCAGTTTTGAGCACTTTGGTTTGGAACGTCCCTTCAGTATAGCGGCCAAGATTGTTTTCACTCAGAAGTGCCCTTCAGAGGGCGATATATCCCATTTGGAATGCACCGTCAGCCTGATTAAACCGGGTGTGCCTCACACGCACTGAAAAGTGAAGCTGCGGGCTCTTTGATCGCCCCCTGGTGACTGGCTGCAGTACAGGTCATAAACCCCGCCCTCTCTATGTAAACGAACGGGACTTGAGTCAAAATAAAAAATAAATTACGTTTCCAATACAATTTTCCGAAAGATGATTTTGGTCATTTAAGGTATTATCATCACGTTGATATTTGTTCAATTGTTTGTTTTTGTGATAAGTTTGATTTTAGCTAGTAATTTGATGCTATAAAAATGGGGCGTGTCGTTATGGTTGATTGGGTCTGCGGGAGTTTGATACCGCGACTCCACTCCACGACACTACTGCACAGACTCGGGCTCTAAATGAATCTCTACTGCGCAGACTCAGGCTCCAAATTATGTTATTTACTCAAGATGGCAGCGGCTGAGATGCTTTGGCTTCACTTTTCTATAGTGGAAGGAATAGGAGACGCGCCGTCCACCTTTTTTTTTACAGTCTATGATATAAACCCTGTTCCCTCAGTCATTCATTACTTAGTCTTGTATTGTGCGTCCCACTTCAGTTCTGTGCTCTCGTTTCCTGGTTCCCTGAGTCGTGGTTCTGATCTTGGTTTCCTTTGATCTGGTTTCCTAGTGATTCTCGTTTGTTTCCCAGTTTTCTGCCGTGTGTATGATCTTATGCCTGTTTATGGACTACAGCTTTGGATTATTCTGAAATAAACTGTTTTTGTTTATTGAGTATTTTTGGTTTTTGTGTTCCTGTGCAGATTGTGATTTTTTTTTTTTTTTTTGTAAGCAAGTAAAAAATAATCCCAGATTTTTATAATACATACATCAATATGATTATATTTTTTTTCATTTTATGGCAAAACTTTTTGTCATTTCACATTTTCACAGTCCTAAAACTTTGTTTATTTTCAAGTTTTAATTGAAAAATTTAATTAAAAAAATATGTGATTTTTAATTTGGTCCCTGTGCATTTGATATAATTTGCATGAATATGATTAAAATATACAAATGTATTTTTGAGAAACAAACTTTAGAGATTAATTTGCATAATTATGGGCACTCATTTACTATCATTTGATTAAAAGATACATTAAAATATATTAAGGTTAATACTTATTTTTCATTTTATGGCTAATCTTTTTTTCCATTGAACGTTTTCAGAATACTAAAATATTGTTTATTTCCAGGTGATAAATAAATTTTTTCTAAAGTGGTCCCAGAGCATTTGCAAAAATTTGCATGAATGTGATTAAAATATACACACCATGCTTTGAGAAACAATCTGTAGAGATTAAGTTGTATACTTTAAAAGTCACACTTGAAAAACACTGTACAAAATGCTATGCAAATGTATAAAACCTTATTCAAGATGAAAGTAATTTTTTTGTGGACTTAAAGGTCAGAAACAACTCACCGAACTGCTTTAGCACTGAGATCAAGTTCAGTCCTGATGATATCAATAGAAACGCCAGTATAAAAAAAGTTTTTAATTTACAAGTTTTATCCAGAAATGCATATTAGTTTTGACAAACCTGTTTAAAATGATGCACATGTGCAGCCACAACAGCTGTTTTACATGTTGAGATCTCATGAATGAGTTTTATAATAACTTGGTTGCTTTCATATAATAATCAATAACTTGGTTGCTTTCATATCTCAGTTGTGTTTCATTCAAGTTACAAACTTTGTCACTGAAAGGCTATTTAAAGAGAAATGAAGTCAAACACTAGTCAGAAAGTCTGTATGTACTCTCCATTTAACCTCATTGTTGTCTTAGATGAAAAAATGGAGATAAACAGACAATCCTCCTCTTGAACAAAAATATTCTTCTCCATCTATATTTGTGGAGATTTGTGTTCATCTCATGAGCTTTTCTTGAGCTGCAAGCTTTAACTAAGTTTCATTCTAAGTTCAATAAACTTCAGTCTAATACTTTGAGAAGGAGCTCGAGCAAACCTTTGGGCTACATGAAATTTGAAAAGAAAATTTGTGATTGTGATTGGTGAGTTCTAACACATCTGAAACGGACGGGAGTCAAATATGCCATGCATTAATAATGCCATCTTTTTATCAATAGTATATGACTCCCAGCCTGGATTGAGCTGATCCATGCATATCCAAGACAATGAACCTATGTGAGCATTAAAGTTGAATCAAATACTTTGAAAAGAGAAAGAACACCTGCTGAGAGAGAAAGTGCC
The DNA here is from genome assembly GCF_018340385.1 of Cyprinus carpio. NCBI lineage: Eukaryota > Metazoa > Chordata > Actinopteri > Cypriniformes > Cyprinidae > Cyprinus > Cyprinus carpio. The sequence goes on along the minus strand of NC_056581.1, from coordinate 19,149,847 downwards.
TGTGCTTCATGTATCTCATCAAACAGATATAACCTCGGAAAAGATGAAGATAAACTCGCTTACATCTCTGGAACTGGTTTGAAACAACCCTTGTTTTTTTCCGTAAGTGATGCAATCATTTAAACGTTTACCTGCAATTGCTACAAAAGCATCCCCCGTCCAATCAGCACAATCCCAGACACATTTCCTGCATGTAATCCCACACATCCGGCCTTTTCAGCGAGGAAACTCCTGCTGAGCTCCTTCAGCCCAATTAAACCCACATGCCAGGCGTCCATCAAAGCACTTGAGTGGTTTGTGCATATGTAATGCTATCATGGAAACAATCGCATTCAGAGGACGAGTCTCCCAGCAGGAGCAAGGGTTATATTATAGTCAGAGAGAGTTTCTCTCAGGAGTCACTTTCTAAACGCTCCCATTAATCCTCTTTCCGGAGCGTCTGAATGTCGTGACTCTGCAAAATGTGGGACATCCTGAAGCTCAAAGAATGGAAACAGAGTAAAAAAGTATCCCGATGTGGCCAGCTTTGTCACTACTGGATTAATCTCTGGAGGTTAGAAGATAGAGCAGCTTATTTTAAGGGGATCAATGAAACTTAAAGAATGTCTAATGCCACTTTAGAACCCAGAGAGTTCAATGGAGACGGTGCGTCACGAGGACGCTGAGGGAAACAGTGGCTAAAAACTTTAAAATGTCAACTTTTGCTGCAATACATTCTGACTTTCATTAAGCAATGAAAAATTCAGACCACAAAACAAAAAGACAAAGTTGAGAAATTACATTTTGCATAAAGAAAATGGGAGAACAAGGTTAATTTAACTAAAACCTTGTCACTTGAAATAAATTTGAACTGAAATAGATTAAAATGCAAAATAAAATAAATAAATAAAAATAAACTTCTAATTTTTATTTAGTTTTACTTGATGTACTAAAATAAATACAATTTAACTTAAATAATATAAATGAAACCTATAGACATAGTTAAAACAAACAAAAACTAATAAAAATGCCCAAAATGACTAAAACTTTAACTAAAATGAAAACAAAAACAGAAAATATAAAAATAAAAACTATTATAGTATGACAATGATACTAAAATAATACTGCTTATGGACCATTCAGATGTTTTACATTATTTCTGTGTAGATTTAACATATTTTTCCCACAACAAAATAGCAAAAAAATAAAAAATAAAATGAATAAATAAATAAACAATTAATAAAGATTTTTTTGGTTATTTAATTTTTTTATTATTTAGTAATGTGTTTTTTTTTTTTAAAGTTTGGAGTCCAGTTTTTTAAGAAATGTATCTTTTTATTCAGCAAGGACACATTGATCAAAAGTGACAGTAAAGACATTTATGATGTTGCAAAAGTTTTCTTTTTCAAATAAATGCTGTTCTTTCTAACTTTCTATTCATCAGATAATCCAGAAAAAATAAATGTATCAGTTTCCACAAAAATATTTGCCAGCACAACTGTTTTCAACATTCAGCAGCTCTTTTAAATTGTAATAATATTTCACATTTTTACAGCTTTTACTGTTTTTTTGATTTAACAAATGCAGCCTCAGTGAGCAGAAGATAAATATTTTACCAGCCACAAACATTTGAACAGTAGAGTATATATGTGATGTATAATTTTAACAGTATTTTTAACAACGGCTATATTGCTTTTGTAAATAAGAATAAAAAATATTGCCATGCAATACTGAGAATGACAACTGAGAATGCACATGAGAATTAGAATAAGAATAATTCAGCTTACACAAAAATAAATATCAAAATGAGTTTAACTGAACTAAACTGTTTCTGTTCATAAATCCTGAATAGCAGGCTGGGCCATATCCTAGTCATTTATTACATGAGACACCCCATAAGCATCTCTTTGACATGTAAGCATGCATGTAAGAGTAGATTCTCCATGCAGAATGAGGCCGTTAGCACGCTTGACAATGGAGAAGATGCAGAGCTTAGGATGGTCTTCCCAACCCCACCCAGCTATTAATACCAAAGAGAACAGCAGCATTGTAGTGTAAAAGAGTCCCGAGTATCTCTGTGTATTCAGTCTGTTTCTGAAGAGAGCTTTCCGCCCAGGGACACAGAAAGTGAGACAGAAAAATTGGTGTAGAAACAATTCAGACTCAGAAATTGCTAGTAAATTAAACCAAAAGTTCCAAAGAACTGGCGAGAAACACTGAATTAACTGAAGATTGAAATAGTATTTTTTTCTCAAATAATCTTTGTATTATTTACAAATTTGAAAATGCAAATGCTGTGCAGACGATTGGGGTCTTTAGATGATTTACTAAAAATGAGCTTGTATATTAATATTAATGTTACAAAATTGAAACTTTAAGTCATTTTTGCACCTCATGGTTATTCATAGCCTCGGTTTACTGAGATCCAATCTAATTTTCAGCATGCATGATAAATTGCTTAATTGAAGCCAGCAAACAGTCAGTCATCTCAGTTATTGATGGGAGTTTTAATTAGATGAGACAAATTCATTCGCTCAATCATACAGAGTGTTACAGTACATCGCTGGCCAACTCGAGAAGGTCAAGAGAGTCACTGAGATTGACTTGTTTATATAAGATAAGAGAAAATAGCCGAAAGGTCAACAATCACGCTAGGCTATCTGAGCATTATCTGCCTCTCTCTCCTCTGACAAGCAGAGCAAATGAAAGCTGAGCACAAATGAGGACTAGAGCATCTGAACAGAGAGAACTTGACTTTAAAACAAGCTCATTGTTCAGATGACATGTATATTTTAAAAGCAAAACAGATGCAGAATATGAAAAGCTTTCATTTTAGCCAGTGCGTTCTCTTGTATAACAAATTCATACAGAGACATAGAAACAGACAAGTCATTTTGGCTCGGCTGCGCACTGACACACACACACACACAATATATTTTCAATATAAATCCTATATACATGTTCCTTCACTAAACAGTTGCTTTTAACACAGCTAGTTACACTTCCACTGGAAGCAAAACGCATTTCAGTGCCACCAATAAATGCTGCCCTAAATGTCAGAGAAAATAAACATCATCTCTGCTGTGTTATATTTCTAAGTCTAGAGCATTGATGTAGACCTAGTTAAGAAAACTAACTCACAGTAGAAAGGGTAAAATAAAGGCAACAGACATGACGATTGAAGAAGACCACGTTCTGAGGGAGCTTGAACTGTACCACCGAACTTCCTGAGAGTCGTCTGAAAGAAAATAATAATGTACAAGAATGTTATTTGAAGAAACAGCTACTCAAAGGAGAAACAGACGGTCTGAATAATCATCTGCCATCGGGTTGAATCAAGCGCTAGTCAGTGATTCACAGCCCTATTAGGGAAGCGTTGGAGGTGAGAACTTCTGTCTATTGTTGTTTATCTCCAGCTAAACCACAGGATATTAACAGTGTCTGGCATCATGTAATCAACTTTCCTCACTGTTATGAAAATGAAAAGGCCTCAGACAAAAATGACTTTATTAGTCAGTACTTTTGTGGTTTTCCTGTCCAAATATCTTAACAGGTACATTAAATTGAGAAGCAGCATAACTTGAGATATTAAGTCTTGTTTTCTGACAAAATGCATCAAAATTAAGCAAATTTATGCTTAAAGCAAGAAAAAAAATTTTACCAAAGGGGTCAGAAAAATCATTGTTTTCACTGCAAAAAATTATTTTCTTATTGTCTTGCTTCTAGTCCAAATATCTAAAAAAAATCTTAAATCAAGAAGCATTTTCTAGACAAGTAAAATTTTTCTTTTTTTCAGAAAAAATAAGTCAAAATTAAGTTGAGTTTTTAGTTGAGTTTTTCATTATAATATGCAAATTGGTGTGAGAATGGATTTTGTTTTCGGTTTGAAATAAGATTATTTTGTTTATCCCATTGGCAGATATTTTTTTTTATCGTTGTAAGACTAACAAAATTAATATTTTTTCAGAATACAAGACCTAATATCTTAAGTCATTTCTCTTCTTAAGCAGATGCATCTTGATTCAAGAATGTTTAGATATTTTTTTAGTAGAAAGCATGACAAAAATACTAAGTAAGAAAATTCTTTTTTTTTTTTTGGAGTGTTTCAACTAAATTTATTTTTCTGACCTTGCTGGCTAATATTTTTCTTGTATTAAGAATAAACTTTGATCAGTTTTTTAAGAAAACTGACTGAATAGCTTAAGTCATTTTGGTTGGTCTAGATATAAGAAAGTCTTTTTTTTTTTGTTCTTTGCAGTGCATCTATAAACTCACCACAGTCTTTGCTGAAAACATGCGGGAAGCAGTGCAGAAGTCCATATCCACATCTGCAGTACGAGCATCCTTTCTGAACCCATTCTCCATGTGGAATAACACCACAATCCCTGTCAAAATAAAACCACAGTCATTTAAAAACCCTGTGCAACCACCCCAGTGCAATACGGCTCAATCTTGACATCATTTCTTTACCTGAGGCGCTCGTCGTATTCGCAGCTCCGGCCGGTGAAGTGCTTCGGACAGGCGCAGAAGCTTCCCAAAATACATGTTCCACCGTTCTTACAGCAAGTACGGCTTTGTTTAGCAACTGAAATGAGAAACAGCAGAATAAAGATGTTAAATACAAGGATGCAAACGCAAAACAGCAGCCCCTTCCTGCAATATTTATGACATGTAATCTAAACAGCTGCTACCAACATCTGTTTCCCAACACAACACGAGCCATCCAGACACTGTGCAGGCCGTTACGCCTGACAACACTGGAATTCCCATTAATAAATGGATAAATCCACTCGACTCCAGCCTAAATGCTCAAAACGCAGTCTTCTACTTCATACACATTGTTTACTCTAATTTCTGTTTGTAAGTGCTGTGTGCAATTAAAGTGCAACAGATAATTTTAGAATTGTGATTGTATTTTTGTTGTTTTCCAGTGCAAATGTCCAAAGAATCTTAAATCAGGATACATTGTCTTGAGACGCAAAATGACAAAGAAATCTCATTTTATGAGATCACAAATAGTTTATGGATAAAAAAAAAAAAAAATCTGACAGTGGGTTCAGAAAAATCAAAATTAAGTTAATACACAAAATGACATATTTGTTCTTTTTTTAAGTATAAAATTTAATTTATACCATTTGCCATGCTTAGATATTTTTTTGGAAAACCAACAATGCGAAGTGAACGCAACATATAATGCCATGACTTTCTGCATCTTTTAAGGCCTTAATTTGTGAATTAAGAATTAAGACCTTCAGAAATCCTGAAAAATTATTGCAATATCTACATATCAGATCTACACAAGATTCAAAAAAAAAAAAAAAAAAAAAAAATTTTTGCCTAAAATTCTATTTTAATAATAGTATTTGAAATAGTATTTAAAAATGTAATTAAAAAAAACTATTTATTTACAACTTTAACATATTTCTTTATTTTAACAGGGTGGTAATGATGATGTCACCTCCGGTCAGTCCTATGAAGGGTAACACGGCCTCGGCGTTGTGGTGTTGACGTTGCGGCGTTTGCGTGTTCATTTCATTGAACTTATTCAAGAATTCCGCGTGTTGTTTTGGTTTTCCGGAAACTCCAGCTTTCCCACATTCTGCTCCTTCGCAGCCTGAGAGAGACACACGGATCCATGTTAGAAAAAAGCCATGAAAACCCAAACGTCTGGATATAAACAACGTAAAAACCCGACTTTTACCTGATTCAGACGAAACCGCCTGACAAACCACCACAGCAGACAGCAAGAACCTGTAGGTAAGAACAGCAAACGTGAGGCTTGTGGAGAAACACGAATGATTCGATTATTCCAAAATGAATCATGAATCATTTTCTCACCTGTACAGGTGATTCATAATTCCGCGCGCTTGCAAAACACCCAGAGCTGCTCAACACGGATCCAAACTGCATCAAAACATCCCCAGTGTCACCATCACACACCAAATGACCAGAACAGCCTCTCTCTGTCCCTCTCCGGGGTCTGTTATTTATCTTCAGGGCTTCAGACTCCCTCGTGACGCGCCATTAACACCTGTAAACCCCTCCCATAGTCATACATGAGATCGTGCGCGCACCCGTTAATGCAAATCAGCGTCTATTCATATTAGTTCCGTCAGTCAAGCCGTTTTGAAACGAATTAATTCTCTTCAGTATCACAGAAGCGATTAGAGGCTCAATCCGCGAGCGATCTGCGTCAGAGGCTTTGATGCTCTATAATGCGGGATTGTACCAATGTCTTTGTTTCCCAAGTCAAAAACTTTTAGATTATAGACCTTAGTCAGAGTAGGTGAAGAACTTTCAAACATTTCAGTTTGCTGTTCTTTCGTTTCAACTACTCAACCAGAAACGAAGTCAAATACACTTCAGTACATGTGCCCTGGTTTCTCTTTACACAAGCTCTCTCTTCCTAAACCTCAGCTCCATTTTACAAATGGTCTTTAAACAGAACAAGCATAATATTATCTAAATGCAAGCTTTAGTGATGGACCTGTCCTGTTTTACATTTCACATTTAATGTATGTCTGTCTTTTGCACAATGAAAAAAAAAAAAAAAAAAATTTAGTCTGGTGGGAAAAATCATCCTTTTTAAAAAGAAATTACATGCAAATTACATGGCTCAGGTTGATGCATTTTTCATTTCCAAGCACAATGCATCACCGCTTGGAGAGCTTTTCTTGTGGTGCCATTAACGTTTTTATGACATTCATGCCAACATTTCCTCTAATTGTCGCTGGGAATTGTTTCTCAACAGAACAGCTGCTCTGTACATCTACAGAAATGATTTTTAATGCCGATGTCGACCAGTTGCTAAATAAAGTTGATGGAGAGTGTGACGCAGAACAAACCTGAAAGGCTAAAGATCAGACTGAATGCTTTGCATGTTGTGCTTGACATGAGCAAGAGACCCATGGCCTTTTTATGAAATCAGCATTTATGGAAAAGATTTGTGTATTTATAAGTTGTGTTTGCTAAGTCATGCATCATTATCAGCGTTGTTACTATTAACTATAACTATAACTATATATATAAAAAAAAATCAGTAATTGAAATTGAATAAATATGCAATAAATATGTATGAAATATAAAAATAAATAAAAACCAAAGATAAATATTTAAAACAAATTAAAAATTACAAAAGCACACCACTATCAGGGATGTTATTATTAAAATTAAAACTAATAAAAAATGTTTTCAGTGACTGAAATAAAGATGGGGAAAATATTATAATCATATGATGAAAAAATTGTTTTTTTTTTTTTATTTTTTAGATATATATAGATATTAAAATACTAACAAAAAAAACTAATAAAAATGACAAAAGCACTTATCAAAGTTGCTAAAACCTAAACTAAAATTAAAATGAAAATATAAAAATAAAAGCTAATTAAAAAAATGACTGTGTGTGTGTGTAAGTATATATATATATATATATATATATATATATATATATATATATATATATATATATATATATATATATAATACTAAAATAGCACATTATTGTTCATATTTAGGGTTAATGATTTAAAATACATAAACATACATAAACACATACACAAAACAAATACATTATCACAGATGATAAAACAAATCTAAAAGAGTTGAATCCATATCTACTCAGAACACCCTAGCAACAGCTTAGTAACCGTATATCAATGCCCTGTCAACCGACAAACACTCTAGCAGCAAGTTTTAAACAAGTAATCACCACAAAATCTAGTTTATTTATTTCATATGCATTTTAATTTGGATTTCATTAGCTTGATTTAATGCAAAGCAGAGTTCATAAATGCATGCATTTTGTGTTTGCTAATGGGCTAATGAGGCTTAATTAGATAATTCATTCACATAAAGAAAGATTAAATCATGTGTACTAATGAGCAGCGAGTGAGCAGCCGAGGTCACGAATCTCTGCGCTGTGCTGCTGTCTTCAGGTCGACTGCGGAGCTGCGCTTTTGTTACAGACACAGAAGGAGTCAAAAGGTGATTTATTCTTTCTGCTCACAGGAGCATTTCTGTCTGGTACGGCTGACAGCCTGTCATGTTGCTGCCAGGGGAATATGTGAGGTAATTAGAGTAGCTGAGGTGGGCAGCGAGACGCCCATTTGAGGGGACAAATCCAGATTAAATGTGCCAGCTTGTACTATTCACTTTTTTTTTTTTTTCAATTAGACGACCATTCAAATGCAATTGCTAGGAAATTGTAAGTGATGTTTTCCTGTGCACAACACGATGGTTCCTCCTTTATTATCTCTTTGTGGGATTTTTCCACCTGTTTTATGGTCCAGCAGGTGAAAATATTGAATACATTTTTTTATTTTTTTATTAGTGCACTGAAATAATTTCAAGCAGAAGAAGCAACCATCTAGAACACCCTTGAAATTATACATAGTAGTCTATCAACCACATAGCAACCATCCAGAAGACCCTAGCAGCTGCCCAGAACACTCTAGCTACTGCCCAAGATGCAATTGACTTGTATAGCAATGCCCTATTTGAAACAATTAGGAAGAATCTAGAAGATGCTAGGAGCTGTCTAGATACTGCATAAGCCCTAGCAACCATCCAGAGTAGTCTAGCAACAGCAACCATCCAGAACACTCTAGCAAACACCTAGAACACCCTAGCAACTGCCCAGGACCAGATAATTTTTAGTAGATGCCCATGGCAACTCTGTTTTTTTGCCAGTCAGAAGTGTTTTGCAGATGCAGGGCTGCATAATCTCTTTTTTTTCTTCTTCTTCTAATTATTTGTAAAGTAATTTTTCTGTTGTGTAAAGCACATCACTCCTCAACATGACTCCTGATTTGAGAAATCAGTTCGCTGAAGTACCCTCATTTTACTGCTTGTAGCACCTATTAGATTTCCACCAGAGCAAAGTGAATGAATGGATTCAAACACGAGCAGCGGTAAACTCAAACAACATATATAACATAAGACCAAAATATCAATCGCCATCAAGTCCATTTAACTTCATCATCATATCACATGGGATTTGATTCCTGGCCAAAGCATATTCCATAAATCTGATTGCTGCGTGACGAGGAAATGAGACACCGGTGCTTTCATTCTGCTGCGGCTGCTCTTGTGTGCTGCTCTCAGGGTGAAGTGCGTGTAATAGAGCGATCTCGCTGACTCATATGAGCCCTCTGCTGGCTCATAATTAATTTACATATCTTTGTTTTTCATTCCCATAATTAACAAGCCTCTGGATAACATCAGTGCAGGCCCATTAGGTGTTTCAGCATGTTTACAGGGAAGTTTTAATGACATCTATGGAGGTAAGAAGTGCAATTATGTTTATTTGACTTGAGTTTATTAGCTTGTAAATTGTGAGGGGAAAAAAAGTCTGGATTGTGAGATATAAACTCAGAATTGAGAGAAAAAGTCAGAATTGCAAGTTTATATTGCACAATTCTGAGCTTATGTCTTTTGTCTTTTTCCTCAGAATTTGAAGTTTTTAACTCACAATCCTGATGTTTTATTCTTGCAATTCTGAAAAAAGTCAGAATTGCTGAGAAATAAAGTCTGAATTTTGAGATATAAAGTTGCAATTATTGCTTTTATTGTTTTTTTTTTTTTTTTTGTCCTTTGTGGAGCTTGACAGACATGGTCGCAATGAACTGTAATTTTATGCAAAAGCTGTGGACAAAACACATTCTGAATGACATGCATTTAGATTTTTAAGTGAACTTTCCCTTAAACATTGTTCCAAAACACTTAACATACTTACCTTTGGTTTGCTGTAATTAAATATTTTAAATGGGATACATTTGACAATGATTTATTGATTGAATATCCATGTCATTCTTGGCAGTGACAGCGAGTGCAAGTTTCTGCTTCTTATGGGCAACATTTGACAGAGCTGATTATTGTGATTTCTGTTCTGAAAACTGACACGGTAATGACAGCTGAATCATTATCAGCTATGCAAAGGTTGACGCTCTGTCTCCTAATGAGCTGTCTGCCTTCTGAATGGCACCGCACAGTTTCTTCACTCCGTTTGAAAGGTTAATATTCAGGATGTCAGCCACTTCTGTATGAGACAAGGACAAATGCGATGCAAAATGAACAGTTTTTATACAAGCAGCATTGAGATTAAAAGAGCAAAACAATGCTGGTGCAAACTTGGTGACAACTGAAGTCAAATTTTTATTTGTTGCATGCACAACAACAGCACAATGAAATCAGTTATATAAACATTCGATTATATGCATGCAGCGTCCCCTAAATGAATATTACATCCAAAAATGAAAATCTGCTGAAAATGTCCTCACTCTCAGGCCATTAGAGATGTAAATGAGTTTGTTTCTTCATCAGATTTAGAGAAATGCGGCATTGCATCACATGCTCACCAATGGATGCTCTGCAGTGAATGGGTGCCGTCAGAAAGAGAGACCAAACATCTGATAAAAACATCACAATAATCCACATCACTCCAGTCCATCAGTTAACATCTGGAGAAGACAAAAGCTGCATGTTTGTAAGGAACAAATCCATTGTTAAGAGTTTTTAACTTAAAATTGTTGCTTAAAGCTAAAATATGAGTCACCTGGTCTGAATCATGAGAGAAATCTGCACAGATTTCTTTTCACTGAAGAAAGCATAATAATGGATTATGGACTTCATTCAGAAGCAAAGGTTTGTTTTTTAAAATGTTTTTAGCAGCTGTTTGGACTCTCATTCTGACGGCACCCATTCACTACAGAGCATCCATTGCTGAGACACTGATGCAGTGCTACATTTCTCCAAATCTGATGTAGAAACAAACTCGTCATTTTCTTTTTTTAGGGGAACTGTTCCTTTAAAGGAAAGACTTGTTTGTGGATATTTATTCTCACAACTGTACGCCTAGTCCTCTCCATATACTGATTGTACATTCATAACATATTTTAACCTGTAACCGTTTCAAATATCATGCTCTAGTGACACGATCTCTATATTGAGCACAACACTGAAAAACACTGTACTTGTTCCTTCCATCCAAATTAAAAGGAATCAAATAAAATCCACTTTTAATGATCAACTGTGTCATGTACTTCATAATGCAGTGTATTAATTATCAGCTCCACCATCAGCACGTCATGATAAAACTCATTTTCATTCAGAAAGCTGACACCACTTTAATCACTATCTACAAGGGTGACAAAACAACATCCTTGTAGTCACAGGTGTATTGTAACCTAATCTAGTACAATATGCGGTGACATACAAAAAATATTTTGAGATGAATGCAAATAAAGAGTAACAGAGGCACGTGGCAACTGGTGGGGTTAAAAATAACCGGGTCAAGAGCCCTAGTCACACGGACTAGTTTAGTTACAGTTGACATTTATAAGAGCTGCTTCTGATTCCAGATGCTTATTTGACAGACTGGTCTAGTTTAGTTTTAGTTGATATTTAGTTTAATTTTTTTTTTTTTTTGTTGTTTATTTTACAGTAATTTTTTTTTTTTTTTGTTGTTTTTTATGTTGTATTTTATTAATTGTTTTTTTGATATTAATATTAATATTGCTAGGAATAAACACAATTTTATTGCTTTTAAATATAGTATAAAAGTACAAATCAGTAATGCTATTTTCGAATTAATCGCGGAAGCAATTTCATGTGGTATTGTTTGTTTGCCAGATAAGTGATGATTCCCTGCTGAATGCATTATATAATGTGCAAATGTTCCAAATAGCATTTTTTTTGTCTCCATTTGTTTTGTTCTGTGTTTATATTTAATCGCCTGTCCTGGTTAAATGAAAAAGCTTAATCAAATGCATGCTACTCAATGAGCAATTGTAAACAAATGCATATTTTATGGTTAGTTTATGCAAAGGAACATTGCAATCTTGTTAAATCCAATCCCCTTCATTCACTGACAGCTTCATCTCTGCTTACAGCAGGAGTCTCTGCAATAATGAAAAAAACAACACAAAAAACACAGAGGTTTTAGTATGTGGCGCTTCAGTTATGAAGGATGTCTGGGGGAGTCTGAGGGAGTATCGACAGAAATGGCAGCTGGAAGAGGAGAGGATACGGAAGAGTGCTCTGGAAAGGTGAGGACCTGCCGAACCTCTCATTTTCTTGCATTTGTCAATCAGAAAAACTCTTTACAATGGCCAACTCGGTATTTACAATACAACTTTGTGGCTCAAAAAATGTCCTGAAATGTATTTGAGGCATTTTCAGATCGCTAAAAGCAGCCCTCTAAGTCAAAATTAATATATATATATTTTTAAATAAAATAAAAAATAAAGGAAAAAGGAAAAATCAATTATTACTTGTTATTAAAAAATTATAAATTATATTTAAAATATGTCAAATTATATAAATAAATAGCCCAAAGATATATTTGCTAAAAATTATGTAAATAGATTTTCTACCAAAATATTGTTTTGGCAATTTTTGAAAATAAAAATATATATTTAAAGTTTTTAAAAATATATTTGCCATATATATTTTAATTTCTCATAATTTTTTTTAATTATTTTTGAAAACTTTATTTGTTATCTATAACACGTGTGAACACGTGTTTGTTTTAAAAAAAAATCAGCATTGCAATGTAAAAAAAAAAAACTATGCTACTGTAAGATTAGAAATTCTTATATTTTCTTGCCCCTGAAAAACATTTAAAATATATTTTGATGTATGAAGGTTGAAACTAAATATATTTTCTATTTCAAAAATATATTTAATTGAGCGTCACTGTTTACAACATACATTTAGCATCTATTTAAAATATATTTTGGCTACATAAAATATATGGGGTTTGTTGAAGGTTAACCAATTTGTTGATGCAAATATTTTTAATAAATTCCATTTCATATAGTTTTGTAATTGTTACATCCCGTGTTGTTTATATTTATAAATATGCTATTGCTGTCTTTATGCCATGTCAGAATTACTGTAATTATTAGTTTCACTCATAATTACAAGCTGCTCATCGATGCATTTTGAGCGTTGCCATAAAAAAAAAAAAAAAAAATTCTGAAGAAGACAAGAACAGTTCTCGGAGTCGTATTATAATTACAGTAAATTTATTGTTGTATTATTGTAATTTGATGTAAATTTAATATTTTTCTATTCTGTTTGCACATTATAAGGCCATTCAGAACGATAATGAGCTTGTGGTCGCTTCAACTTTAATTGCCTAAATTATGTAAATATTAGTTTTAATAACTGCAGCCATCTTTAATTAATCTGTTAGAACAAAAGAAGCACACATTTCATAAGTTCGTTTAATCTGTAATTACTAAAGTTGTGTAAATTTTATTTTTTGGTCCTCTGAGATAAAACCCCCAGAAGACTTGAGAGTTGGGTTTGGTTTAATGAAGGATATGTTTTTAGAATGGCACTGTTTGTTTTGGTGTGGTTTGACCTTGGGTTTTTTGAAAAGAATTGGTCATTAGATAATGGGAAAAATCACTTTCAACAGAGCCATGAAAACAATTTTCTTGGATATTCAGTCAGAAAAGAAAAGAGTGTCATGAAAACACAAAGAAAAGTGATTGCAACAAATTTACCATCATGCAGAGGGATAGAAATGAGGAAATAAGATGTTAAGTCTGATTTAATTCAACCCAAAGCTAATGAGAAAAGACAACCTGAATTATCATGGAATCATTCTTGGATGCATTTTAAGAAGCAGCTTCATGTGAAGTCTACAACTATAAATAAATCAGGTTGGAGTGAATCTTGGAGAGCTGCAAAAACCATATCAGAGAAGGAGATGAAATCAATCCAGTCTCAAGAAATGATGCATGAGGAGCTGCATCTGCAACGTGATAATGAATGTGTCTAGAGAGATGAAGCACGCAATTCCATGGAGCTTTCAGTTCAGTGGGAGGGATGCACAGCTGTCAGAGTGGGAAAAATCATGGACGACCATAAAAAATCTGTCGGAGTATAAAGAAGAGATAAATAAAGAGGTGGAAGTAAAGGTTGAGACATTGAAAACACACGATCAACAAAGTGAACGTGAAAATTGACGTACTTGCTTTGCTAAAAAGCCAGAAGCAGCAAGAGGTGTGGAAATCAAAGGCAGAGAGGAACTTTGCATTCAGCAGATCATTTGATTCTCAAACCTTCAAAGAACGATATCCTGCGAATGAGTGGAATGACTCATGGAGGGTTAAGAAGAGGTTTGATGGTCCTGGACTTGTATATCGTATGAAAAAAGAAGTGCTAGATTGAGATAATTCTTGATTGTTCACCAGCACACAGTTTTATCAAAGACAAGGTGAAAGTTATTTAAATTTTCACCTGACGTCTGATGTCAAGAGCCACGCGATGCTCAAATCCGTCCAGATCGAGAGCAGGGGTCGATCGAGGAAAATGTCAAACCCACAACCACCAAAGAACATCGCCTTGTGGGTTGATGCAAAGCCGAAGTCATTCAATGCACAAGACCTGATTCTTTGGTCCAAACACAAACACATCTATAATTTACCTTCTGCTTCGCTCAAAGGCTTGAAGCTGAAAATCTGGAGCAAGTCCTGGAGGTTCATGAAGATTGGCCGTGACTCAAAGCACAGGAAGGATGAGGATGAATCTGTGATAATGACAAACTCTACAAAGATAAGAAAGCAAAATGTACTCTGATATAGCTCAACAGAAGCGGTAATATGATATATGGAGTGGTGGATGTGGAGTTGTGAATGTGCAAATTGGAAAGATGCGTAATGTTATATTCTGATCTGCTAACATTGAAGATGAATGTATGGAAATTTTAGGGAAATTTTGAAGATTGTGTGGCTGATTCTCGTGTATTTTTGTCTGAGTATTTGGGAAGTTGTATTGGAAGTTTCTCCTTGATCCGGTGTTCAGGATTGAACGGTGAAAGGACGAGCAAGAGTTGGTAAGGATTACAGACTTTGCAGGTCAGGTTTCAAGAGTATGTCTTTCATTTAAAATATATGACAAGTGGTGTTTTTAAAACTTCTACAGGATTCAACTCAGAATAAAGTTGTGTGTCCTGTGTAGACAGTTACACTTTGTCTAATCTATTGTGTTCAAGAACAACAAACCATAACAACATATCATTATTTCTGATGCAGTCACGCTGACAGCTGAGAACTGCGGCTCTAGTTTAACAGTTTCAAGGCACATCATTTATTCTTTTTCAAGTCATTGCACACAGAGTGCATGTGGTTCAGCATTTCCTAACAAAAACACAAATGCAATTGTTTAACTCTAGTACAAGTGTAATAAATTGGACGGAGTACAACAGCAATTCTGTTGCATGATCACATACTGCACCACTGAAAATTGCAGTAATGCAGCATGCAAATGACCTCGTTTGTCTGGCACAAATACTGCATGCTGCAGAATTAGATGAGAACTGTACTTTGCAGAAAAATATTAAAATACTATAATATTATATATGATGTGATGTGTGCTTTGGAGTAAGATGTTAACTGTACTTTGCAGAAAATCAACAAATATATAATTTAGTGCTGATATATATATGTGTGTGTGTGTATATGAAAAAAAAAAACATCAACATATAATTCATTGCTGATTTTCTGATATATTTTATCCAAAATATTGGCATGCTTCTTTTTACTCAAGATGTTATAGATCATAATAGATCACCAAATTGTATGAATGGCACTAATGCAGGCTGTTTAATTCCCTATTAAAATACTATAATATTATATATTGTAAACCACACATGCCCTCAGAAATCAGGGTATCCCACACTGCCACCTACCGGCAGTGAAAAACATAAGCATCAACCCTTACTGACAAGCATTTTAGCTATAGTTGATAAGTTTTATAATTAAGTTGGACTTCTGAGCCCTAAATAACCCAGCTGATCATGTTGATTGAAAGTCTTTACATTTTTTTTTTTACGTTGGTTTTTATATTTTTTTTTTTACTTTTCAGATTTGCTAATTCTACCTCTTCCTTTTTTTTAATGTTTGTTTTGGTGTATTTATACATGAAATTTTTTTTCTAGTTATATAAATTAAAAATTTAATTGTGATTGTTTGTTATTCTTTCTTGCAATTTTTTGCTTTCTTTATCCCAAAGGGATATTTTATAGGTTTATACATGAAACAATGTCTGACAGTTCAGATCATCTTACAAGAGTGCAGCACAGATATGGATATTGTCATTAAGTAATGAATGAGCAGAAGGCATTT
The DNA here is from genome assembly GCF_018340385.1 of Cyprinus carpio. Lineage (NCBI taxonomy): Eukaryota > Metazoa > Chordata > Actinopteri > Cypriniformes > Cyprinidae > Cyprinus > Cyprinus carpio. The sequence continues at coordinate 19,133,732 of NC_056581.1, read as the reverse complement.
CACTGGCTATTGTTTACTAAATATTGCGCTGACAATTGCCTGGTCTCTTTTTTTATTTTGCATGAGCCCAAGCAAAGACGTCAGTTTACCATCTGTCACAAACATCCCGTCTCTGCCCTTTCAGAAACGGTCATTTAAAAACTCTCCTCTATATGTTCTTCTCTAAATGACGACCAAAATTAAAGGTGCTTTGTGCAGATTTTGTTCAGAGTGGTACACCCTGTGCCATTTTGTAGTTAAACTAAAATTAAACACATAAAATTAAAGGTCAAAGCTTAAAATGACCCACGCTGCCTTACTGCAGTTTCTTTTTTGAAGGCCAATTAAATAAAGCCTGTTCTTCTGAAAGTCATGAATTTGGACATGCAGTTGAAACCATAAAACTAGTAATTCAACAAACTTGCCACCCAGAGATATTTTAGTAGTATGTATTTTTTTCACTTTTATATTTTCAGTTTTCATTTTAATTTTAGTTAAATTTTATTTTAATTTATTTATTTTTCATGTTATGTCGTATTAGCAACAAGGGCTACATTCTTGGTAAATTCAAAAGATTTATAATATTCTTAATAGCAATAATAATTCAATGAATTGCACACAATAATCTAACAATAATATTTTCACAATAATATTAAAAAATCATACAAATAGATAAATAAAAATAAAATAATAAATAAAAGTAGCAATTAGATACAATCTTTGTTATTTGTAAAATATGTCTATTTGTAATTCATTTATTTATATTTATATTTTAGTCATTTTCTTGTATTTCAACAGCATAGCAACCACCCAGAACACCCTAGCAACCGCACAGTAACACCTTAGGAACCATCCAGAATACCCTAGCAACTGCACAGGAAAGAATTTTTTATCATCCAGAACACCCTAGCAACTGCACAGCAACACCTTAGCAACCATCCAAAACACCCATCTATCCTTTCAAACTTCAAAACTACTTTCAGGCTAGTTTTTGCTTAAGCTTTTCAAGTTTAAGTTTTTCATAGAATATTTACATTTTATTTCACTTCAGCTTTATTGCAATTATTGAAAATCAAATGTATTATTTTTAATTTTAGTCACCAGTAATAACATCACTGTTGTGTTTGTGGCTGTATTTGTTGGTACAAGCATCAGTCAGTTTGTGCAAGACTATTTTTATTAGAAGATCACATATACTGTGACAGTCCTCACTCTCTAGGACAGAAATAAAGCAATAGCGCTATCAGATACATATTTACAGGCGACCCTGTGTGTATAAGACTATTTTTATTAGGCCTTCATCGGAAACGTTGAAAACGTTGCACTCCAGAGGCCTTCTGGAAACGTTCCTGAAACCAAATTATTGGGGGTGGGTAGTGTGGATGTCTCAGGCTCTGCACAGACACTTAATTTTCCTGCAAAGAGACATGCCTTCAGCGCCGAGTCCTCTCTCTTTCTCTCCACCACACACACGCAGAAACAAACACAATATATCATCAAACTGCTCCCACTTCAGCAGCATCTCTGCACTCGTCCCGTAGGGGCGTTTAAGCCAGTAATGTAGAGGAGTGGGATTGTTATCCTGTTCCCTTCTGAAGCCAACTTATTTTCAGATCATTTGCAACTCGCCTCCCGAGCAGTTCACACATTGTGGTTTAAGATAGTCATTTGGATCTCTATAAATCTCACACTATAATCATTTCACATCAACAATGATTTCCCCAGTAAAGCCAAAAGGCTGTTAAGTAAAAAACACAATTGCAAAAATAATTTTATCAATTGCAAAAATGTATTTATGGCAAATCCAAAAGTAACGATTTAATGCATATTTTTTAAGAATATTATTTTATTTAATTTTATTTAATAATTTTATTTTTTTGAAAAAATATATTTATTGTGTATGTTTGTTATTTGATGAATGTTTGTTATTTTTATAGTTTAGTTTTAGTACTTTATTTTTTACAAAAACTTGTCTGTTTAGGTTTAATTTATTAAATTATAGGACTTTTTTTTTTTTAATTAAAATATTCATGCCGTCTAGCCTCAAACTCCTCTATAGTCAAAAAGAACACGATTAAATCTATTAAAAAGCATGAAAATGAGACAAATAATATAAGCAGTGAGGTGTATTTGCAGTAAAAAGAAATCCTCAAAAACATTATAATTCCCCAATATGCAGTTTGGCAATTTTTTTGTTTTTTTTCTCTAATGAATAGAGTTGACATCTAATGCTGGAAGAGATTTAACATAATACACCTTTTAAATCTCCGGCAGGTTTGTTTGTTAAAACTAAAGTGTCTGAGCACCAATCATTTTTACTCATTTTCATAATGCTAGCAGTCACCCGTTGATCAGACAGTGAGATTCATTTCTATTCTGCACTGAGTGCTTGAAACTGGGATTAAATTGGCAGACTGGAAATATTAAGGTTTAGCTATTTTATATTGTGGAAAAATCTTGTTTTATCATCATAATAAAAACTTAAGTCATTTTCTGCTGTATAAAAACTTAATATTATTTTTTTTTATTTTTAATAAATTTGTATTAATTTAAATTTCATTATTAGTTATTTTAGTACATCCAACTAAATGAAAATGAGAAATGTTGTATTTTTCAATATTTTATTTTATTCGAGTTGACATTTATTTCAAGTAAGGACATTTTTTTTTTTTTTTTTTTTTTTTTTTTATTTTTTTTTTTTTTACAGTTGTAGATGTGTTAACGATAATAACCCTGGGCCAAACAATCATCTCTAGTCCTTCTATCAGGTTTCACAGCAGGTTCTCATCCAGCTGGTCTTGCTCTGTTTTCAAGCTAGTAATGACGCAGCCACATTTGAGCCGCTAGTCTCCAGTGTACAAGACCTGCCGACCCCCAACCCAGATATACAGCAATTTCTAAGACCCCCCTCACCGATGGTGAAACCCAAGCTGCGTTCCGGAGCCAATTTGGGCTGGTTACTGTCAGCACTCGAGGTGTCCCACGGTTCTTGAACAGAAGCAGCGGTGAGATATAGTGGGCTGAGGCGGCTCACATCCATCAACTCTCCTCTCGCTGCCGATTTGCAAAATTATCCTCCACTTCACAAAAATTCATGCTACTCACTATCTCTGCCCAAACTTTGTCATCATTAGATTACTTAATGCACCTATAACTTATAATGACTTCATCTGCACGTTATTAATTTCAGCAGTGCCATATGCTTCACAATACTAATGCGAACTTTATCTAAGATATTCATAACATAAACCGCAGAATTATTGTTTTCCACAACTGATGGGTACTTGAAGGGTTTTCAAACTGTGAAGCGTGATATTTTGTTCTGAATGATCAGTTTATGCACCTGCAAGAAAATATAATGAGAATCATCTTGAATATATGTGATGGACAGGCTAAACAGCCAATGAGGAATGAGAGTTGCCATGTGCTGGCCAATCAGGAGCGAGTACATAGTTCGTCAGTATGGCATGCTCTGATTAGTACGCAAACACCGTGCACTTGTCACCTGGATTATCTGTTCACCAAAACGGCCATTTGTCATCTTAAAAGGATACTCCACCCCAAAATGTCACCTGGATTATTAATCGCAACTTTTTTTATCTCCACATCACCGTAGCGCCATTTTTTGGAGAATATGAGCTGAACGCAAGGAGCGTCAGCCGTGCTGCACAGATGTGCTGTTTTTGTTAATATCAAAGCATAAATACACGTAGAAAACATATCCTTGTGTTGTGGCTGACACAGAAGAGCGTACGCTGCTTGAGTTTGGCGGATATTCTCCATAATGGTGCTACAGTGATGTGGAGAGACAGAGGAGACGAATTGTTGAATAAAGTTGATATTTTTTTATTTTCTTCGCATACAAAAAGTATTGTCGTCGTCGTCACAGTTGAATCACTGATGGCAGATGAACTATTCTGACGATGTCTTTCATACGTTTCTGGACCTTGACAGTGTAACTTATTTGGCAGTCTATGGGACAGTCACAAGCCTCCCGGTTTTCCATCCAAAATATCTTAAATTGTGTTCCGAAGACGAACGAAACTTTTATGGGTTTGGAACGACATGGGGGTACGTGATTAATGACAAAATTTTAATTTTGGGGTAGACATATAAAAATATCGCTCACCCCAACTAGGAAATGTTTTTCATAAGCACCAAGGTTTTCTTTTTAAGGCGTTTCTCCAGTCATCCGAGAGAGTTCATGATGTGTAGGCTACTGTATGTTTGTAGGGAGACCCTGTGTTGAACCCATTCAGTCCGCATGAAACTCATAATGGTCGTTGGAATTGCCTCCTTGAATGTGTGAATTGGGGTGAAACTGTCGGGGTAGAAATGATTTTGTAAGTAGCTGACAAATGATCCAGGAATGGTTATGTGAATTCATAACAGGCTAAAAGGCCGCAAGAGTGCAGGTCACATGTCTGCACTTCGGGTGACTGTTGTTTAGGTAAATATGTCGTATAAAGCATCATATTTTTTTGTTTTGTGTAATCGTTGGCTATTAAAATATACATATTTGTTGGGAATCCTTCATGCTTTTCATTTACGTTATTTACAGTCGTCATTGTATAAATGGTTTGTTTATTTCATACTTTCAGCCAGGTGCCAGTAAATGACGCATGCGCACAAGAAAGTGCTTCAGTACAGCCTACTGTCACTCTTATTTAAAGAAAGTGCTTCAGTACAGCCTACTGTCACCACCTTTACATAAAACAATAATATAGCAATCTGTTCTTATAATGACATAAAATACAAAAACACTTATGCAAGCGAATCGTGTCCACAGCTAAAGTTTAGCTGCTAAACTGTGAACACTAGGTGGATACGTTAGCCGAGTGCTAATGTTGACTAACTGATGAAACAATACAGTTTGTAAACCAAAATATGTCTACTGTAATGTTTGAGAGAACGACAGACAAAAGACGCTTGGTCTTAACTTTAATCAGAACGCAGAACAGTTGTATCACAGGAGCACCAGCCGAAATCACTCATCTCTCCCGCATTAACCCTAATAACTGCCAGTGCAGCACAATAAAACAGCAGTTTCACAGTTATTATAAAGTCTGTGTACTACACTACGAGTTCTTTATTTTAAACAAAGTACTCAAGTAATTAGAACAACGTCAGTCTACAATAATCAACACATTCTTAGGTTCACTGCGAATTTTTTTAGAACTACTTCAGTAAGACAGTAATATCATGCTTTTGTCAACACTGGAAAACTAAAGCTGCACTAGGTATACATCACATTTTATCACAAAAACGTTTTTTTGAGCACTCAATTGAAAATGTATCAATCGTACTACTTACAGGTCGTGGTTCAGAGAGCTTGTTAGTCCAAATTAAGAAGATTAGAAGCCAACGAAGATAAAAGCCAAGATTAGAGAAGCAGTTTTTCTTGATAAATGACAAGCACACAACAAAAGGCTCGAATTGTATTTCTGTGGTATCCTTGAACCCCGTGTCTTCTCAACATGAGATGTAAACGCACTAATAGCAAAAGTGTTTGTGGGCAGATCAGACTCGTTTCATATTTCGCAGGCAGTAAATTATTGCAAATGTGTGGTTACCCAGTGACGTACAGGCAAACAGGCAAAAGAGTCTAAAATATAACGACTCGTTGCGGCGATTCAGAACCGACTCTCTCTTTTGAGAGACAAATATCTTTATTTATCATGCACTTTTTTGATTAACAACTTTGCAGATTGTTTTCATTTAAGGATAGCTACGTTATAAACTGCAAAAGAGAGATTTTTCAAAAACCCATATGACCTGCTCTTTAAACGACTTCTTGAAACTTTTATAAAACCTCGATTGGCTTCCAGACTGGGATTTTGTGTGTTTTTTTTTTTTAATCGTCTGCCGGTTGAGGAAAAACTAGTCTGATCAAGTAGCAAAGTATCAGCATACCTTTCCTTAGCAAGACATGTGATTTGATAAATCATTCAAACATTTCAAGATGAGTTACATGCTGAAGTTGCCTTAACAAGCACCAGAGTTATATTTGGAAAGTCATTTAGATCTCAGTGGTAGCAAAAACTCTCAAAAACAACTTGCGTGAGGTTATACATGTTTCTGCATACCCAGACCAGTAAACCAAGTCATTAATGCTTCATAAAAAGTACAGAATCACAGCAAAGAAACATTGTACAGTACTACCCTAACTGCATGGTAGGACTTCTAAAATGATTTCTCAGGAGGAGGTTATTAGTCTTCGACAGTTTTGAATTCACTTTTCCATTATAAGAGGGACTCGTAGACTGAGCAGTAATGACCACAGATCTCTGACTCTGACGTTCCTGTGAAAAAGAGCCAGAAAAGCCCTTGATTCAGATCTGAGAGTATCAGAAGAGAACAAGTTTGGCTGGATGTGAGAAACATCAAAACGTATATTCGGTACATTCTTCTCTGAAGCATTGCCTCTTGATATTCTCTGATGGATTTGCATAGAGTTCCCTTTATACTCAAAAATAGATTTGTATGTATGGAAAGGATTGGCTTGCAGTAAGCTTGTTTATTGTGCGTTCTTCAGCCCAAAAGTACCTGGACATCTGTGATGCACTTGAAACCTGAATGCCAACGCATTAGATGGAAAAAATACTATATATATAAGGGGTCTAACGAAATACCAATGCCTCGGTTCATATCACGGTTTTGGAGCCACGGTTCAGTTCTGTTTGCTTCAGATGCTAAACAACACTAGATTCACTTTTAACTTCCCTTTCTAACTGTTTAAAGTGGCAAAGTGACAATTCCATCAACTGTCTTAAATGTGCGCTAGTCTTGTATTGCAGCGTGCAGGTTGCTTGCAGAGCAAACTCGACATGGATATTATTGATGTGAGACCATTTGTGAATTTTGAGAGAGTGGGAGAAAACGTGGTCCCAATCACTCACACTGTTTGTGAAATTCCGTCTCACAGAAAGTTTTAAAATGACTGATCTGCTCTGATAATTGATGTGAGACCATTTGTGAATTTTGTTTTTTTGCGTTTAGTTTGAATTTTTTTAATGATTTATATGTTATGTTAATCTTTTGGTTTTTCGGTTTTTTCATACTTTGTCTTGTAATGTATTTATTAAGTTTTGAGTTTATGTTTGCTCTTTTTTCTTTCTTTGTTTTTTATGTAATGAAGTGCGCCAAAGACGAGTTTTACGGCTTTTTCGTGTTTTCACTGTTATACACTCGGGGGCGCTATTACACATCTTCTGAACGAGTACAAAACCTCCCGAACAAAAACACACGTGAACAGGACAGAGAAACGAGTGATCTCTTATGTAAACATGCATATTAAAAATAATGCAATCATCAGCAATAGACAGCAAATGAATGAAAACTGCATAATGTCATGGAGTAAAATGATGATCCAGGAAGTGGTGTATGTCTGTGCAAGCTTTGGAGGTGTTGATGGAAGCGATTTACTGGATTTATGCTTTGATAATCGTACTGAATATCATCCAGATGTAGTTTTTGATTAAAATGTTATTTTCTCACCTTTTTGCTCAAAACCATACATTTTTATGAAACCTACCTATATTCAAGTGTTGATAAAAAAAGAATGCTTTAAGCTAGAATAAAACTGATTTATGTTTTGTTTAAAAGTAGAGGCTCTGATCTTTATTTTGGTGTATTGCATATACAAATATTCATACAGCAAAATATACTGGAGGCCATCAGATTTTAATGGAAATCATCAAAATCGCTGGCGGTGGCTGGCAGCTTTTTTCAAAAATGCTGGCGGGGAAAGAGTTAAGTGTCTTAATATTTTTGCATCCAGTGTATATGTTCAGACTGTTTAGGTTGATGTCTGTTTATTTCCAGAGGAGCAAAACATCTTATTGCTGTACCAAAACCTGACAAAGCAATATGAGGAAATAATCCTTCTGCTTTTTTGGGCTTAGAGAAACCGGTGTGCATGAGGAGCTCGGTTTTGCATTTGTTTCTTATTCAGCTTTGAGGAAGATTGAATTTGTGAAACCCTGCTATTACAAACTAGCAAAGGAAACGCAATATGACTTTTTATTTTGCTTTGTACATTTTCATTTATTCAAAAACCCCAACAACTCATTACCTACTACCTGAAAATGAGTGTTTATAGTGTTCATTTGGAATCACGTATCATCACTTACTTTTGCACAAAAATAGTTTTTTTTTCAATGCATATTCTTCCTTTATTTTTCAGCTTCATTTGAGAGCATACAAATAGAATGAATCTTGAATGCATGCATTCTTTGGCATCACTTGAAATGCATGGCTAAGTGAAATTCTCAGGTTAAGTACTTTTAAAAGAGTAAAAGAAAAGTGGGCCATCAGGAGAGATAAAGCATCAAATATGCAGGGCTGCTGTCACTCGCCACGTTCCCATCACTGTTTCAGTAATGCACTTCGGATTACAGCAGCTCTTTTCCAGAGATGCCACATTTGGTTTTCAAATGCACCATGGGAAATGCTGCAGAGGGAGTTCGTAAGACTGCTGATGACAGCATGAAAGAAACTTCACTATTGGTTTGATATTAACAAATAGAAAGTGAGCTATGAGGGGAAGGTCTTTCATTAAAGTAACCTATTCCTGTCTCTTTATTGTGTAACCATTTGTCATTATTTGGATCTGGACTTTCCAGCCGAGAAATGCCATTGATTTCTAACTAATATGTTTGAGGCTTTATTCTCTATTACAGTGAAGGATGGTTACAGTTTATGGGTCATAGATTGTTAAAGGAATAGTTTACCTAAAAATGAAAACTTGTTGAACATTCATTCATTCTCAGGTCATCCAGGATGAGTTTGTTTCTTGGTATTTTAGCCAGAAAAAATGGTTTAAAGTTAAAACGCCTTAATTATGTATTTGTTTCTTAGAAACATGCAGCTTTTGGCTTAACAAGATGTTAGTTAATGGACTGGAGTGGTGTGTATTACTTGTGGATTATTGTGATGTTTTTATCAGCTGTTTGGAATCTGGGACAGAACAAAGTGTTTTAGCATAAAAATAACTCCACACACTTGAGTTTTATGGGTTTTTACGTTTACCCAAAGCGGTAAGCATGCAGAAAAACTGTCCTCAGGGCTTTTCTCCATAAGGCAACCCTTAAAAGTAGCACAGAGATCTTTAGTCTAAATGCATAATTCAGTTTTCACACTGCAAGCTGTTCTGTCATTAAAAAGCTGTAGTTGCCCACAACATCGCCCTCCAGTGGATGCCCCATGAGAAATCATGTTTAAATGGCTGTGTGGAGTGTTTCACAATTTGTTCACTGAACCTTTAAATGAGTTACATGACTTTACTTTCCAGATAAATAACTGTTATGCAAGTGCTTGTGCCAAACCTGAAGTTTGGAGCATGCATTAGGATTTAATAGAAAATCGTTATTTACAAATGAAACTGATGCAGGTATATTATTATGGTTACAAAAAGCAGCATTAAACCGTATCCTTGTATGTAATGGCATAGAAATGGATCATTATGTCTTGTATATTGGCCTTGTATATCTAGTTGCATCTGAGCGGTTAAACCAAGTGTGTTAAAGCTGTAGTGTAATTATAGTCCATGTGCATTTTGTAATGATTCTTGGTTAAAATAAATAGGGTTCGGTCTTTTTTAATCCTAGTCATGTAGAATGTCTATATCCATATATCGTCTATATCTAGTTACTGTGTTAGTGTATGTATGTTATAGATCAAATCTGGGCTTTCTGTGACATTAAATGAAAATATTCATCATTTATACACACACAGTGCTGTAGGTTTTTGCTGGTGTTGCGTTAACGAGTCTCATTAGCAGTTCTTTTCATCTGCTTTGATTTTGTGCTAACATAGTAAATGACAAGATAAATACATCTTGATGACATTCGTGGTTTGCTGAAATATAATATTTGTTTGCTAATTAGTTTTGAAGCTTGTTCTTGATTTAGCTTTTTGAATGTGGGTTTTATCTTGGGCTGTGTAACACGAGTGAAATGGGTGTTAATTAATTTTTTCCTTCTCATAAATGTCTTGTAAATATTCTTTCAGTTAGATCCTCGCAGTCTTTGCACAGACAGCCAATGATCATTTTCTCTCTCTATTTGTCTGGATTTTCTCATCTCTGATACTGATAGTATTAGACCAGCATGGTGAAGCTGGTCAGCTTACAAGTTCATGGACACTTCACCTGTTGAACTTGATCTTATTCATGTTGATGCATGTACATTTGTTTTATCATTTGAACAACTGATTTCAAATTGTGATTCTGGCTGACATAGATGAGGTTTTGTCAGATTGCACTAATGATTTGTCATATACTTGGAAGCATAAGTTACAATATAAGCTAATATAATGTTTTGCACTACATGCTATAATTTTTCAGCGAAATGAAAGCTATGAATTCATTCATAGCCACATATATTTACATTATAGCCATAGAATTTCCAGTCCTTATTCAAATTTTAGTTTTTTTATTGAGAAATATTATATATATATATATATATATATATATATATTTATATCCTATATATATATATATATGAATATTGTTCTATTTGTGAGTCGCCTTTGGATAAAAGCGTCTGCTAAATGATTAAATATAAAAATGTAACTGTATAATATATTATTATTATTATTATATTATTATTATGATTTATTATTATTATATAAATATTATTATTATTACAATTAAAAAAAAACAAATAATATGTATGTATGTATATGTGTATATATATATGTGTGTGTGTGTGTGTGTGTATATGTATATATGTATATATGTATATACAGTACAGGTCAAAAGTTTGGAAACATTACTATTTTTAATGTTTTTGAAAGTAGTCTCTTCTGCTTATCAAGACTGCATTTATTTGATCAAAAATACAGAAAAAAAACAGTAATATTGTGAATATTATTACAACTTAAAAATAAAAGCGTTTTCTATTTGATATATACTTTAAAAAAAATAATTATTCCTGTGATGCCAAAGCTGATTTCAGCATCATTACCCCCAGCCTTCAGTGTCACATGTAACATCCAGTCTATCACATGATCATTTAGAAATCATTTCTAATATTCTGATTTATTATGAGTGTTGGAAACAGTTCTGCTGTCTAATATATTTGATGAATAAAAGGTTAAAAAGAACTGCATTTATTCAAAATAAAAAAACAATTTCTAATAATATATATTCTATAATATATTTTCTTTGACTATCATCAATTTAACACATCCTTGCTGAATAAAGTATTGATTTTAGTTTAATTTAAAAGAAAAAAATTACTGACCCCAAATTACTGACCAGTAGTGTATATTGTTGTTACAAAATATTTATATTTTAAAAACATAGCTTCTTTTTTTTTTTTTTTTTTACTTTTTATTCATCAAAGTATCCTAAAAAAGTATCACATTTGTTCTGAAAAAAATAATAAGGCAGCAGAACTGTTTCCAACTTGATAATGAATCATCATATTAGAATGATTTCTAAAGGATCATGTGATAATGATCCTAAAAATTCAGCTTTGCATCACAGAAATAAATGATAATTTAAAGTATAATACATTTAAAAACAATTATTTTAAATGTAATTCAAATATATCACAATATTAAAATTTTTTTTCTGTATTTTTTGATCAAATAAATGAGGCTTGATGAGCAGAAGAAACTTCTTTCAAAAACATTAAAAATAGTAATGTTTCCAAACTTTCTGGTCTGTACTGTATATGTGTATATAGTAATATATATATATATATATATATATATATATATATATAATATATATATGATATATGTGTACCTCATGTATATGTGTATATGTGATATGTATATGTTGTGTGGTATGTATCTATATATATACATATATAATATATCATATATATAATATATCTATATATATATAGATGTATATATGTATATATATGTTATATATATATATATATATTTTTTTTTTTAATCCATAAAATGATAGCATAAATATGCTAAAAATAAAATTTATTTTTTTGTGGAAGTCAGTAAAAACATTGTCTGGGAAGGAAAAAATCTTTATTGTTGGGCAACATGATTGTCCCATTCAATGAAATGAATATAATTTTCAAATATTATCATGAATTATGATATGTCAGCGTAACATTGATCTTATGGATTGATGGGCTTCATTTACAGTCTACTTCATGCATTTAATGTATTGCTCTAAGAAAACATGCATTCAGTGAGCAGCATGCGACTGTCTCTGTTTGAATTGTTGTGCTGAATAGGACTATTAATGATAACAGTGTTTATTGCATATCTGGATATGAAATATTTTCTTGGCAGCGGTAATAAATTGTGAAGTTCCAACTAAAGGCTTTGAAAGGGCAGTGAAAATAAAAAGAGCACTAGAGGAATAATTGTGGATGAAGGTCTTGCAAAAGAAAAAGTAAGCATCGCAATGTTACGCATACAGAAGGATGAAAAGCTTGCTCAGATGAAGGACTGTCTCTGACCCATCGAGCTGTTGACCACATTGATTTTCTCCCCCCCCCTCTGATTTTGCCACTTGAAGTGGAGAGAGGCCTGCATTTGTCCCTGGCTCTCGAAGCCTTTCACTGAAGCAAATCCTCTTCAGGATGTACAAGTGATTATGGGTAATTACGTGTGGAGAATGGACACTCAAGGAGAGCCGAGGCTGTCCATCAAAATGCATGGGATGAAACCAAAACAAGGGCCTTTTTCGAAGCATGCAACTTACATTCAGACTGTTGTGGAGAGGTGAGTTAAACAGATTCAGACACTGAAGACTGTTCTGTTAAGTACAGCACTTAACATATAGAGGCCTCAAACAATTATAGCTTTTTACATTAGAAACCATAAACCTGAAAATGGCAAAATGCAACCCATTTTTCTTCTGTAATGCAACACTGCTGTTTTTTTTCCCCCAGATGTGTGTTTCAAAAACAATATTTCAGCATAATTGTCTAAATTATAGTAATGTTAGCAATACATGCCTTTGGTGCAAATTAGTTTTAGCCAAATCCCAAAACAGAATACGCACTGAACAGAATACAGACTAACGCCATTAAAAATAAAAAGGCTTCAGTAAGCTCTCCGATGATACGAGGCCTCTGGGATCATCGATCTGCTGTAAAATCTTTCATGGAGGAGTTGGAGAGACTGTGTATTTTGTATCCTAAAGGCTTTGACCTTGGCTGCTACTTTACAGGTCTAACGCCAGATAAAGTTTTGCATACTGGCATAGTTTTGTTCCGTTTAACAGAACAGTTGGTAGTACATTATTAACTTTTCATTGCCTTTTTTCTCATGAAAAATGTTCTCCGCTGAGCAAAAGCATAATTAGATTTCGGGCCAATCTGGATTGGAGAAATCCTTCTGAAAACATGAATAATTTCATTATCAGCCGAGGCATGAAGTTATTAAAGATCGACCAGAGAATCGCTGCACGTCGTTTGAAAGTCATGCACATTTCTAATTTGAAATGTAATTCTTCATGTTGACCTTGGTGACATACATCCTTATGAAGCCAGCTGTATCCAATAATGATCTCAAATATTAATCATTTAGTTATATTCCTGCTTTTACAGATTGCTGTGCTACATGATAAGAATGTGACACTAAAGATGGGTCAGGATAGCTGACTAGATCAGGGGTGTGTGTGTGTGTGTGTAATAGAGATATCTATCTATCTATGTGTTTTTTTTTTTTTTTTTTTATATATATATCTATATATATATATATATTTTCTATTTTTATGTCTTTCTCTTTTTAAAATACAAAGGCAGCTCTTAAAAACTAGCCATTTATATTGTCACTGTAATAATGACAAAATATAATAAAATATTATCTAAAAATATACAGTGGGTATAGAAAAGAATCACCCCCTTTAAAATAATCACATTTTGTTGCTTTGCAGCCTTAAATTAAGAAACTTCACTCAGAAATTGGTAGTAAGTTTCACAAACAATTATAAAGGAATGGCAAGTAACACATTTAATAAAACATGAAACTTTGATGAAGAAAAGTTGTCTTGTAAAACTTTTTAAATGTCAGTGGAATGTTTGGATAAATGAGCTAAATCATAAATAGAAACACTTTCAAGCTCTTTTTCCCTTTCCCCCCATTTTTTAAAAATCAGTTTGTATAGATTTATATGTGCATAATTTATTGTTTTCTGTGGGCCCATAAAATACATTGTGTAAGTTCTAAATTACAAATACATCTGTTTGAATTTTGTTTTATTTGTGAGTAGTTTTTTTTTTTTTTATCATGCTGTGCTTGTTCTGAGATTAAATTTTATCTTGCTAAAATCGTCACTGAGGAGTTGATCAAATCACAGTATTTGTTGGTTGACGGTTTTGCATATGTTTGCTTAATGCATCTTGCATTCTTGCATTCATAAAGGGCTCGATCAGCTGTTTGTGAATGCAGGAGCACATCTTATGTGAACCTCCCTTAAGAAACAAGTCTGACTGATGTCTGGCAGACACGACCCCAAACAAGCTTAATTAACAGAGCTTCGCAGTCGATTTGGGAAGCGTGTGTAGTTGTGCGCATCTCCAAGTGTGACATCATCGTCCCTTCAGTCACCTCGCCGTCTCGTGTTCAGTTTGATTGATGAGTGGCATTTGAGAAATTGCTCTGAGATTAATGTCGCATGTCGTTTGCAGGGCGCAAATATTTCTGCACGGTCTCCCGTGGCGGTGCGTTTTAATTAGCTTTGGAAGCATACGAGACAAGTAACATGACGTTGGCGAATTTGTCCATAATGCTCAGTAAGCCCGAGCGTTGCGTTTGCTGACCGAGGCTTTACACGTTCATTGAGCGATTATGATGCTTCGCTGTCCTCAGGGTCGCTGGTGAGGCTCGTACTTAATTGCAAATTTGCAGTCTGTAGAAATCCAACCACCAAGCGGCAAATGACTATTCAATACACTCCAACAACGCCGGTGTCAACTGTTTTTTTTTTTTTTTTTTTTTTATCTGTAGGAGGAATAATGATGTGGGATTTCAATCCCCAATTGTTTTACGAAAGCAATTAAGCGTTGTGTATGCAACGTTCAGCACGAAATCCCTCAATAGTATGGAAAATGTTGAGTGTCATTTTGGAGCGAATCTATATGCATGTCAGTTTCTCTGTCCTCAGATCTGAGCTCTAGATTTGCCCTTTAATGCTTTGAAAATCTTTCCTTTTATTTTTTAAAGAACAATTAGCACCTTCGTTTCACACTCGAGTGCGTGATAATACCGTCTCAACCCGAGCCCTCCGTTGATCTTGTTTCCAATCATCTCGGGCCTTGTCTGTTAATTATGTCCAATTTTCATGGACAGTACAGCAGTTATCAAAGGCTCATGGCAATCGTTAGCTCCCCGCTGCTATGTACTCCATTGATGTTATTTATGCTGTGATAATGCTAATATCTATAATATGGAAGTGGAAAATCTTACGTGTAATACTTATGGTTAGATGTTAGTTCAAACCACAAACCTTATGAGCAGTACACTGTTTAAAAAAAAAAAAAAATGAAAATTTTAATAGTAATAGTTATTTTTTTGTTCAAACCACAAACCTTATGAGCAGTACACTGCAATAAAATAATACTGTAAACTGAACTTGTAAATAAAATGGATTATTGGAGCGTTACAAGAAAATACTTTTTTTCAAAGTTGTAAATAACAATGATTATTTGAATGCATTTTACAAGAAATACAGTGTAAAAATTTTTTTTCTTAGAAGTTGTAAATAAAGATCATAGAAGTATGTTTTTTATATAATTAAAATATTTATTTTTTTTTTTTATTTTTTTTTAAGTTGTTATTAAGCAAAAGTTATTGGAGTATGTTTTACAAGAAAATACATTGTAATAAATGGATTTGCGAAGTTGTAAATAAAGATTTAATTGTGTTTTACAATGTAAAAAATTATTTTCTTAAAGTTGAAAATAAAACGGAATATTGGAACATTTTACAAGAAAATACACTGTAAAAATTAAGTTGTAAGTAAAGATCACTCGAGTACATTTTACAAGAAAATAGATTATTGTAAATAAAAAGTAAATTGGGATGTTTTACAAGTTTTTTTTCTTCTTCCATGTTTTAAATAAAGATATTTGGAGTATGTTTAACAAGAAATTACACTGGAAATTGTTTTTTGAAGCTGTAAATAAAAAAGACGTTCTATAAGAAAATATTGTAGTCTTTCTACTTCAAAATTTCACGTTAATTGAGTGTGTTACTTGCCGTTTCTTTATAATAATGTGTAATTTACTGAAAATCGTTTCTATGCCAACTTTTTTTTTTTCGGTTTAATGTGTCTAAACACACTAAACAACTAAACATCTGTCAAGTCAAGTCACCTTTATTTATATAGCGCTTTAAATAAAACAGATTGTGTCAAAGCAACTGAACAACATTAATTAGGAAAACGGTGTGTCAATAATGCAAAATGACAGTTAAAGGCAGTTCATCATTGAATTCAGTGATGTAATCATGCAGCTCAGTTCAGTTTAAATAGTATCTGTGCAATAATTTGCAATCAAGTCAACGATATCACTGTAAATGAAGTGTCCACAAATAAGCAAGCCAGAGGCGATCTGTGAATCTGTTTTGCTCGCTTCGTAAATTGTTGTGGACAGAAAACACAATGGCCTCTTGCAGTGCTCTGATATCTGTGTAAAGAAAATGAAGAGTAAGTGATCGAGTGATGAGGTGAGATGTTTCAATTTCCAGAGCTTGCAGTCATCTGCAGTGAGTTTACCTGTTCTCCAGCAGAGCCTTGGGAACCCTGCTGCTTTGAGGCGTGTTTGTCTTCCCTCAGCCTGCGTGAGATTCAGATGTTGTTTCAGAGCCATCATGGATGAGTGCGTGAGATGGAGAGTCCTCCTCCTTGAGCAAATGTTTCTGTAGATTCGCAACGTGTCATTGTGAGATTTATTGTTTGTGAGTGCATGTTTTTGGCAGGTGGTTGAATAAAATAGCAGACTAGTGGAAAAAAATGCCTAGATAAGGAAAGAGCTGACAGGTGATCTATTCCCTTTCTAGGCTCTAAAGGGTTGCAGGTAAACAGAGTGTCAATCATCGGGATTAGTTCACACAGAAACGCTCGGCTCCTCTTTGTTGAGTGCTTTGGGGGAAACTTTGCAGCGATGTCATCCACCGTGTCTGTGCCAGATTTCAAAAGCTGCAATATCATGATTGTGGATGTAAACAGTTTACGGACACGTTTGTGCTGCGGCTCAATACGCCCGTCACATGTCTGCTTATGGGAGGAATTCAACAACAACAAAAAAATAAACCTCTGTCACCCTTGTGTGATCCCAAACCTGTATATTGATATTTTTCTTTACATTTAAGATACACATTCTATTAAATTATAAAGACCTGATAAAGACAATAAGAGTTCATTGTGTCTGTCAAGCTCCAGAACACACCATTAAAAAGCAGAATTGTTACTAAATACTTTTTTATGGTAGTTTTTAGTATTTTTATAATTATTAAATGTTAATGTTTAGAAAAGGTTTGTTCAGCAAGTTTTTAGAAGTATCGTTTTCTTTAATCGACTGTTCATGATTAATCAGTTTTCAATTAATTGTAATTGATAATTTAATCTTTTTGATTTTAAGCTTGTCGGATTTTGTTTAATAGACAGGTTTATTATTATTAACTTAAATTAAATAATTGAAATAAAAAATGTTAAATGAAATATTAAAAAGCTTATTTCAGCTAGTTGCCGTGGAAACACTTGTCAACACTTGTTGTACTTTAGTATTTGATGTACTAAAATAACAAAATAAAATTTAAATAAAATGAATTAGTTATATAGACAAAAACAAAAATGACAAGATCGCAAAAGATAACAAGATAACTAAAACTTTAACAAAAATTAAAATAGAAATAAAAAAGTAAAATATAATAATAATTGAAATTTAATAAAAACAATATATCTTAATGATACTTAAATAAAACTTTGATAATTATGTGAATGACTGGTGAAAATGTGTGATTTACTGGATAAGGTTTTTATTTATTTTTCTCACAAGCTTGGCATAACTAGAAAAAGGCATATTCATTATAAAAATTGCAATGGAGTATTATGATTGTAGTAGTTTATAATTTCTATATATTTTCCAGAAAAAATACTTTTTTTTTTCTTTTTTTAAAACATTATAAATTGTCTTTTGGCTCCCTGTGGAAGTATGTTGAGGCCACTGGTCTAAATGTATTAAAATTCTAAAAACTGACCATGTTTTAAGAACAGCTGCTACATAATATGGAAGGTTGCTAATATTACTTTGCCGTATCAAATGTTGGCTTGCATGTTGATTTCCTTAATATTTATTTTTCAGAGACATTTATTGTATCACAGTACGGTATCAGGAATGAAGGATCATTTAGGTGACTTACTGTGATGTTACTCCCAACACTCGGAACTAAAGGTGTCGTTATCAGGAATGATGGATAATTTTGTTTTTTTGCTTTTATGTTGGTTCCTGTGTGACTTATAGAGGCCTTTCTTGGACATTGTGACTTTTGGCTCACTAGCCTTAAGCTACATAGAACCGTTATTGGTTATTATATAAATAATGCTGCGTCCACAGCACTCTGGAGTTCTCTGTGCGTGGACATCCATTTACCTCAACACAGTAGAGCTGTTCAGACAGGACAGTTTGGATACCTAGAACTATTTGTACAGGACTTTTTCTTTCTTTCCTGAGTAGCTTTGGTAAATTTGTGTTTCAGAGATTTACTATGTAGTTTCAGTGCATCTGTTTTCTCACACAGCTTCAGTAATGTTACTGAGCAAACTATGTGTATTCCAGATATAGGAAATATCTGTTATTGCAGATATGTGCTTCTCCTTTATTATATAATTTACTTTAATTATGTACTTATTGGTTCAAGTACATCCTTTTGGCATCCCATTTAATGAGCAAAATAAAATTAATATATATGCATAATATAATATTATATACTTTTTTAATTAAAAAATCAAATATAAAAGGTAAGCATTTCTTAACTAGTTTTGCTTTAGGACAAGAAGTTTAAATCAATAATTAAATACTTTCTGTTGGCATCTCATGTAAGGTAAATACAAATAAAATAAATTATTGTAATTAATAAAATAAATGTTTTTTTTAATACAATATACGATATTAATAATAATAATAAATATGTTAAAAATGAATTGTAAAGTTAATAGCTGATTTTTGCTTTTTTAATAAATTGTAGAAATTTTAAAGCACTTCCTGTTGGCTCCCATTTAATGTTAGGACTTAAATAGGGTTTAAAAATAGTAATACTGTATTGTAATATGTAATATTTATAAATGAAATATGGTGATATTTTAAGAATATTGTAATATTTTGTAAAACAAATGAAATAAATTATACTGGTGTAACTGATTGTAATAAATAAATTTTATATATATATATATATATATATATTATATATATATATATATATATATATTAGAAAGAAATTAAAATTAATAAAATGCTGGTGTAATAGAAATAATTGAAATGGTTAATTGTAGAAAGTTAAGTACTTCCTGTTACTCCCATTTATTGTTGAAACAAATGTTGTAATTAATAAAATAAATAAACAAATAAATATAATAAAATTAATATGTGAAACACAAAGAAAAATAGAATATAATACAAATTATTAGAAAAAAGCTTTAAGTTGTTTATAAAATAATTATATTTAAAAATTAATTGTAAAGTTAATTGGAGCTTGCCTTTTGCTTCAGGACCAGAAGTCTGAGCTGTAAATTTTCATTTACCTTGTATAGTTTATAGCCCATGTCAGACAATCTGTCAGTGTTGGTATCTGTTTAATTTGATTAGTTTCTGCCAGAAGAAACTCTACTGAAAATTAATTTGCATCATATAGAGTCTGATTGGACTCATGGCCTTTGATGTCACCAGCATTGGGAGAATATGTTTTTCCATTTTAAAAGATAATAAGCCTATTTATTTTCTGTTGTAACTATGCATGATGGTTAATTTTGTTACATTATTTCCATTTGCCACCAGTTCTTCCGCACAGTCCACATTCCATCAGAACAGACCTGAGACTCATTTTAGCCCTCAACTGATTGGAAAATGTGCTGGAAACAAATGTCCCACAATGCACTGCCTTTGAAGTTGACAAAAGAACTCTTGGGGGCAAAGAGTGAAATGGAAGCATGTGCTTGATAAAATTTATAATAAGAGCAAAAGAGATGATGAAAGTCATGATTCCCTCGCTGTGAAAGCCTCCTCGTCCTTGATGTGAGGTGGCGCGGCGCGAGCCATGAAACGTTCCTCCCTTCGTTTCTAAAGTTGTGCTGAGTCGAGGCCCTTTTGAGTATCTCGTTTAATTGATGTCACAGACCCTTTAGTGATGAAACAATCAGAGTGTCATTATGTTTGCAGCAGCTGCGCTGCGAGCCACAAACACTTTCCAATTGATCTTCAGCGGGCGAGACCTCTCCTCTCCAGTTTACAAGGGCTTCCAATGATGGCGGTTTGCACCCAACGCTATAGTTTAACTAAAACCAAGAAACCTGAGTGCAACAGAACCACAGATACACTGCCTGCAGTTTCAAAACTTTTCGATTTATTTCTCAGAAAATCAAGTGATTTATTATATGGCATGTGACCAATATGAACATCTTAAAATGGCGAGTAACAAGAAACATAGATTCATAATGAGATGCACCTTTTTAGTGACTTTCTGTCCTCTGTGGAACATAAAGTCAAATTTTGAAGAAACTGGAAGAATCCAGGATCTTTAAGCCACAACAGGACTGAAAAGAGGCATAAAAAAAGTTGACTTATTGCAACTAATTGCATTCAACTTAACTAGCAATCAACAACTTAAAAACGTTATATAATAAAAGACAATCTATTGAATTTTGAAAGATTTGTTTAATCCTCTTAATCTTTCTTTTAATCTTTGTATCATGTTCAAAGCCCACTACATAATATGAGCAGCCTCTTAAAACTAAAGGCAAACATTTATGTTGATTGACAAATGTATTAAATCCAGAAGTTGCAATGAGATGCACATATACCTCAACACAGACTTCTCGAACATGGTGAGGATCAACAAATTTCAATTCAGTAAAGCGTGAACTCTGATCCATATGACAGGTAACTGTTTTTGGCTAGAACATGGAATTAATCAATGCATGCTGATGAATAGTTTTCCGTTATCGTAGTTTATAGTTATAAGGTAACAAAAATCAGAAATCTCACACTCCTTCCTTTCTGCAAGAGTGTGTTGAAGGTTGATATGACCAATTAGGATATTTGTAGGTCTTCCATTATCAGTGACACGGGCTTAGACAGTCTCACGTTCTTTGGTGACGTCGTCCATATCACCATCATTCATAAACGATAGATAGTGGGCGGAAGCAATTTTGTCAGCCAAGATTCGCTGCTATAACTCCTATACATTGGGCACAGGCCTTGTTGTTGGTTTAAGTGTGATTAACATTCAACCAATGCTTTTTTATCAGTATTATTTGTGATTTGAATTTTGTGAACGGGAGTTCTTCTTTTGCTATGTTATAAGCAGGGCTTCGGGTGCTTTCGTGTTCGCGTTCCAATTCACAATCTTGTGTGACGTTTTACAGGCAAAGATAATTGTCTGTTGTACTTGCATCTTTAAACCTTTCACTTTCTTGAATGATGGATTCATTATTATTCTTGATGAAGAGCACAACAACAATACAACAGAACAATGACAAACTAACATTCATTAACAAAAATGAATAAGATGAGGTGTGGCATACACCACATGCTGTACTATATATTGACTAATACATTACAGAAAGTTTAGCGAACACTGTGGAATCAAATTAATAAACAAAAATAAATAAATAAATAAATAAATATGCGGTAACACTTTACAATAAGGTTCATTAGTTAACAGAAGTTAACTGTGTTAGTTAACATGACCTAAGCATGAACAATTCTTCTACAGTTAATTTCAATATTTACTAACGCATTATTAAACTCAAAAGTTGTGCTTGTTAATGTTAGTTAATGCACTGTGAATTAACAATTGAACGACTGTATTTTTCATTAACTTACATTAACAGATATTACAGTTTTTTTCAATCGCTAACAAGCGCTTACCCATACTTCAGATACTTTTTCTAAACTCTTAACACAGACTCACACCTACAAAACACATTGGCCAAATTGATAATTTTCTTCATCAAAACACATTTTGTTAATATATATACTAACTCTTCATTTCAAATAGAACACTTCTTCTCTGCACACACTTAACTTTACCAAAACAGTGTAAATCTGACTCAAAATAAAATTATTCTGTCAAAGAATAACACTTGTTTTCACTTCACAAGGTACATGCAGTCAATCAAAGTACACCAGGTTTCAAAATACTGGCTATTGTTGACATTACAAAAACTGCATAGACTTTTATGTTTCAGTTTTACAGGAAAAAACATGCAATCCATTTTTTACACTAAATTTTTGGTTGGGAACTGTATGTCCACATGTACAGTAATGTTCACATTCAAAAGCTTTCCAGTAAAAAGCAAATCAGTTTTATTTTCCTTTACTGTTTACTACAGGAGGTACAGTAGAAACACAGTATGATAGAACAGAAAAGGTTTTACAGTATTGCTTACAGTGAAAAAATATCCATGAAACACACAAGAGCATTCTGAATAAAAAAAACAACAGCAAAAAGCCCAGATAAACACAAAAATTACTGTATAATCTCTGCGATCTTAAGGGTTAGGCCACATGTTTTCATCACCATCACATCTGATATTATCCAAGGTGATGCACCTGGGATAAAACTGCTTGGTATGTCGGATACACCCTTGGCAATCATGAACTGTGATGTCCCTGCAGCCAGCATCCATGGCTTCAAGGAGGGACATCCGGTATGGCTGATGATCCAACCTTTCACCTCCATGCAGAAAATAACTCCTCTATGGGGTTGAGGAAAGGTGAATAGGGTGGAAGGAAGACACACTATCAGTCTTGGTGGACTTCAAACCATGTTGTTATTGCTTTCGAATGATGGAAAGCCACATTGTCCCAGGTAATTACAAAGGTCCTCAAGTTTTCACTGTCCTGATCCTGCTCTGGAATCAGGCGCTGGTGGAGATCATTGAAAAGGCAAGGAGGCGCTCGGTTTATAGGGTCCAATCTGACATCTGTGAAGGAGTAATCCTTTTTTTGCAATTGCTGCACACATGGTAATGTTTGCCCCTCTCTGTCCTGGAACATCAACTGTGGCCCTTTTTCCAATTACAGTTCGCCCACGTTGACGCCTTTTGTCCAGATTGAATCCTGCCTCATCTATGTATATGAATTCATGAGGGGCCTGGTTGGCCTTCAATTCCATAACTCTCTGAAACAAAGTTTGTGTAAATCATGTCATTACTGTATAACATACTGTACTGTAACCTATTGCTGTGTTGGTTACCTACTTGCAAAGTGCAAAGCTTATAGAACTGGACATTGAATTGAATATACACTATACCTGGACATATTGTCGTCGTAACTGCTTGACTCTCTCACTGTTCCTCTCAAAGGGAACAGTGTAGAGCTGCTTCATCTGCACTCTGTGTTTGGACAATGTATTGTGAAATATCTCATGGTCCTCCACAATTCTAGGAACAGTGTTTTAATTTCATGCAGTTTTATTGCATTATTTGCAACAACCATTTCTACAATGGCAAGCTCTTGATCATTATTGAGGAGCTTTCCTCTTCCCCAGAGGGTGGAAGACTTTGCATTCCTTAAGAAAAAACAAAAAATTCTACATATGCATTACTGTATGACCTTATGGACAAGTCAAGTGAGAATAGAAACAATCCATGTAAAATGGAATACTTACCTGTTGGTTTGTTGAAGATGCGTATAATGGAGGCAACCGATTTGACCGCTTCAAATTGGGCTGCACACTTTTACCAGCCCTCTCTTAGTGAAAGACCATGGTTGTTTACATTGTCAGTGATAGTGGGCAAATATTTCAAACCTGACTACTGTTCTTGCAGCCCTTGGAATGCCGCCACCACAAATTCTTACACCTCTACCTTGCCCTCTCCTTGGGCATGCTCTTCTCCCTGGCCCTGCACCTCTCACTGCACCTCTCACTGCTCCTGCTCCTCTCACTGGGCCCCTTGCTCTTACTCTTCCTAGTCCAGACATTACAGTGTTTGTCTTTTTCTGTTTCTGTTTCCAAAATCATCACTTGGCAGGGGTAAAAAAATAACCCCTGCCACTGAGTCTAAGCCAGACTGGAATCAGCTGTGGTTGGCCCAATTTACCCAACATAAATCAGCTATGTGTAAATTATTCAAATTGTTTGTTTATTATCACTGAGATATTTTTTTTTGAACTGATATCGTTGCAGAAGCAGAGGTTTTTTACCTGTATCTAAGGTTTGGAATATTGTTTTTGCTTTGTGGGATGTTGTGTGTTAAATTCGCTAAATACTACAAAAAAAATCCATTAATTTTTTTGGGAGGTATAGCTTGTCTGTTAAGAAGATGTAAGCATTGTGGAAATGTGTTCACTGACTGCATATTGTGTGAAAACGACATGAAATGTGTGAATGGTATGGCCACAAAAGACTGATGCTGTGCTAAGTGTGTTTAGAGTTTTGAAAATGTGACAACTGGTTGGACAAACGCTTGTTAGCGACTGAAAAAAACTGTAATACGTACTGTAACAAATGTATTGTTAATTTTTTGTTCATGTTAGTTAATATATTAACTAATGTTAACAAATGACACCTTATTGTAAAGTGTTACCAAATCCTCTGTAGCATAACTTGAAGTAAACAGCAAAGATAACAGGCTTTTCAAAATGAAAACAAAAAGAAATTGAAAACTAAATTGGCTGCCGGTGACAATGCTTGCATGTTTTTTCCCAAGAAAACCAACAACTTTTCTGATTTCACATGATCAAAAAAAAAAAAGGTCTCAGTCTAGAGCCCTGCAGACAGTGACAACAGCAGCATAAATTAAGCCAGTAAAATGTAAAACAATGATCATATTTCAATAATAACTAAATTTTATTTATTTATTTGCACATTTAAGTGAAATGCTCACACTTACAAGCCCTGATAATAGTAGTCCATATGACATGCTTTTTGTCATTTTTGGAGCTTGACGGTAATGTAATGGAAATTCCAACTCAGTTGTGAAAACATCTCCTTTTGTGTTTGGTGTAAGATGGAAAATCATACGTGTTTGAATGACATGAGGGTGAGTCAATGATGTCAGTTTAAACTTTTACTTGTACTTTTTCTATAAGAGGTCTTGTTTAAAAAAAAAGGCTGCTTTTAAGAGTTTTGCTGTTTTTTTTTTTTTTTTTTTGTCCAGCCAAGGGCATCGCCCGCTCTGCTTCTCAAAAGAGTATCAAGTGCCTTTGAAGCCTTTGAAGGCATCAACCTAAAGTTTCAGTGCTGTAAGATCTGCATCTCTGATCACATGAAAACAGCTCAGATGCCGCTCGAGTCCTGACAAAGACAGACACCTTACGGATCAACTGAGGTCTTTGAGTAATTGTGGGTAAACTCAGTGGACCACATCTCGTAATCTCGAGAATTCGCATTTAAATCAAGCTGTACTTTCTGAGATTCAACAAATTAGATCTCAACATTGCTCCATTAAATGCTCACACGGTGGAATTATAAGATATGATGTTGCAAATCTCATTCATTAAGACTCAACTAATTAGAAAAGGCCGTAGGCATCATGTAAATGACTTCACATTTTTATTTGACAAATAAAACTAATGTCAGGTGTGCAAATGGAGTGAGAGTCACTTCAGCCTCGAGCACAATTCATCTGTTCCTGTGTATTCTTCAGATTTAAGTAAAATTTCCCCAATTTAGCCAAGTAATTATCCCCATTCTTCTCTATGGATGCTGGTGTCCTGTTTAGCCAAAGAATAAGCACGAACGCTCCACCACCTGTTTTCCTTTAAAAGCAGCATATTAATCATGGAAAAGTTACTCACTGCATTTAAAACTAGGTGAAAGTTTTTAAGACTCACTTGAGTTACGCAAGCAACGCCATCGATAATGGAAATGGCTGTGCTATTGATAAGACTAAATTATGCAAATGCTCATTCTGGCCAGCAGCATGGAATAGGTTTCAATTATGAAAATGATTTCTGTCATTATTGGGTTTTAGCTTCACATGCATATTTATTTGGAAGTAAAAGCCTTTTTGGATTGTTTGAAAGTATCGCCTCTTGGATTGAGCGACAGACTAATTGGAGGTGCCCAGTCAAACATAAAATTAACTCTGCATAATAATACTATCAATAAAACCATAGAAATGCTCAATATTAGTAAGTGAGCAATGAGTTCCTGAACTCTTTATGGTCAAACAATAGTAAGTGAGCAATGAGTTCCTGAACTCTTTATGGTCAAACAAAAAAAAAAAAAAGAACACACCGTTTAAATGCCTGCATGTTCAGTGCATATTATATAATTTCAGACAAAAAAAGTGATAACACTTTACTTAAAGCCTTTATATATAATGCATTATATACACTCAGCTATTTGTTGTTACACTTTTAAAAAATATAATGCAATATGTAGTTCTAAAGGTGTAACAATGGATAGTAGTTATAAGAGTATTATAATGTTTCATAACTGTGATTAAAATTATTCATGAGATCGTGCAATGCATTATTTTGTGCATTGAAAGGCATAATGCATTAAAATACATTTACAATGCATTATATGTGAAGGATTTAAGTGAAGTGTTACCAAAAACATTTATTTTGTGATATATATTAGTGTGTCACCAGGCCTTTTTTTTTTTTTTTGTTCAGTGCTCTCTTTTGTTGGCTTTTGCTATTATCATTACATATATTGTTTACTTTCAATTCTCCTTTCTATTGTCTGCAACACTTTTCACATGGGTGCATGATGTTATTTATGATGCTTACGTCATTGTGTTGTGTTTTAGCACTGATGTGAGTCATGTGGTGTGGCTTGTGAAGTTTAAATTACAGTTACGTTTAATATTTTGTGCAGGAAACCACGTGATCTTGGGTTTTATGTTTTCAAGTATAGTGTGAGTTTTGTAGCAGACATTTGACACATTTCTGATATATCCTGTTTGTTTATTGAATCTTAAGTTTTTCCCAGCTGACGCTGAAAGCCAAACACCTCCAGGCGATCCAAAACACAGCACCTTCTAGAGCTAGAAATGTGGACCAAGTGAATGCTGAGACATTATTACGTTTGCATTCATGCATTTGGCAGATACTTTAATGCAAACCAAATTACATTCCATTCATAGTGTGCATTTGATCATTGCATGCATTACCTGGGAATCGAACCCATGACCTTGCTGTTGCTAGCGCCATGCTTTTTTGAGTTTGAGTGACATTGATTTTTTTTTTTGGTTTACTTGAATGAATGACTGTCAAAATCCCTCGATATCTCGGGCTGAGGTGTTTCATATTGATAGTGGTGTGCACAGGTTTATATCAGCCTGATAGTAAGAGAACTTATTTTAGGGTTCCAGGTTGTAGGAGGTTGCCAGGTGCTTAAGATAAACTAGATAATCACAATCAGAACTGTTTTCTTCCCACCATGGCCGCATTTATTTGATGAAAAATAGTTAAAACAGTTATATCGTGGAAAAATTATTACAATTAAAAATAACTGTTTTCTGTGTGAATATCTGTTCAAATGTAATTTATTCCTGTGATCAAAGCTGAATTTTCAGCATCATTACTCCAGTCTTCAGTGTCACATGATCTTCAGAAATCATTCTAATATGATGATTTGATGGTGACAAATGCATAAATATATTGATATGATGTTAAAAAAGTTTGAGTTTTTATTTTTGAGAAATTCATACTTTTATGGAGTAAGGATGCATTAAATTGATCAAAAGTGACAGTTAAGACATTTCTAATGTTTCAAAATATTTCTATTTCAAATAAATGCTGTTCTATTTTCTATTCATAAAAGAATTCAGAAAAAATTAAATGTATCACAGTTTCCACAAAAATATTAAGCAGCACAACTGTTTTCAACATTGATAGTAATCAGAAATGTTTCTTGAGCAGCAAATCAACATATTAGAATGATTTCTAAAGATCATGTGACACTGAAGACTAGAGATGCTGAAAATTCAGCTTTGCATCACAGATATAAATTACATTTTACTATATATTCACATAAAAAATGGCTGATTTAAATTATAATAATATTCCATAATTTAACTGTTTTATTGTTTTTTATGTTAAATTTTTGTGACTTTGGTTGATTTAAATGTTTCTAAATTTTTCAAAGTTTTGTGTGATATTGTGTTTTTTGTTTTTGATTTAAATTGGAATTTGCATATAATCTTCTTGTGATTGTTCAGATAAATGCAGTTCAAAAGCTGTTAGAATTTTCTCCCATTATCAGATATCAGATGAAGAATAAAGATCTGCTCAGGTGACACTGTATCTTGATCTAGTTTACAGGGCACCATTAACTAACAGCATTCAGCGATGCTATTACAGCACAGAGCATCACTGAGACACGGAGCTCTACCAAACACCTGGCAGCTCGCCAAACACTAAGAGGTTTAGTAGTACGTGCAGATTAAACATTTGCTCCTTTTGCCCTGTTCTCCAGGGATGTATCGTTGGAAGGGGAGAAATGCGGATCTTATCTAACTCGCATTATTCTCTGAACCTCCTGTTAAAATCAAAGAGCCCTTCTGCCTCCAGCTATCCCGCATTACACGTCCTATCTGCTGTTTGTCCTCTGCATGATAACGGCAAACAATTTGTAAATGCAATGCAAGAACTGAGAGCAGAACAATGACTCGTGTGAAAAGACAAAGAGAACAAGAGATTAAGAGCGTAATTGTGGCTCATAGAGTGTATGAAATGTGAAGCTGGATATTAAAGCCATCTGTAGGTGTGTATTTGGGGGAATTATTATTAGGGATTAATCTTTTATCAACAAACTAAAACATGTTTGTGTCTTGTTTATAATATAGATTATAGTTTTAGGGTGTGATGTTTTAATGATCTTTGATTACAACCTCAAAGCAGATTTATCGAGCTAACACGGTTTACTCTCTGTAGAAAGGAGAGGTCATAATCGGTTGGCTGAAATAATCTTATTCATAATGGATCCACACATGCTGTTATCCGGAGGGGCTTACAAAGAATAATTTATGTGGCCTAATGCAAGTAATTAGAAGACATGAGGAACCCCGGCACAGATGCTCATTACTAAACACTGTATTGTTTACATAATGTCATCCACAGCCGAACATACTCATGTAAATACTGAGACTGTGTGATGCCATGTT
Source organism: Cyprinus carpio (assembly GCF_018340385.1). Taxonomy (NCBI): domain Eukaryota; kingdom Metazoa; phylum Chordata; class Actinopteri; order Cypriniformes; family Cyprinidae; genus Cyprinus; species Cyprinus carpio. The sequence continues at coordinate 19,104,484 of NC_056581.1, read as the reverse complement.
CAGAGCAGCACACTGCTTTTGGGAAGTACTGTGAGAACTGAGCACAGCGTAGGTGGAAGACATCATGTCATACTACATTTGCCTTGATGTGCAGCCATCAGAGCACGTTGCATGAAATATGCACAATCCCACAATGCAATGCACGCTACTTGAATGGAATACCAGCATATACTGCTTAATCCGTAATGCACAGTAGATTGAATGCTACCTGCCCCCCCCACCCAAAAAAAAAACATATTATATAAAATTTTAAGTAATATTTTCATTTCATGTTTAATTCAGCAAATAGTGTCCATTTCAATATTTCACAATTTTATATATCTTTTAACATATCTTTTTTTTTTTTCCTCATTATTTTAATGTTGTTTCTTCAAAGATTACCTTTGCAACTTTTAGCAAGTGGTGTCCAGTTCAGAAATAAATACTTTTTTTGACTTAATATGATATAATATATATATATCAATATATATATATATATATATATATATATATATATATATATATATATGATATATATATATATATACAGGTGGTTCTCAATAAATTAGAATGTCGTGGAAAAGTTAGACTGGTCTTTGGTTCTTTTAATTGTGATGATTTTGGCTCACAATTAACAAAAACCCACCAATTCACAATTAAATCTCAACAAATTAGAATACTTCAACCAATAAAAAATAGAACATTTTTAGAGAATATTGTTGGCCTTTCTTTTACTGTACTGTAGTCAATACTTGGTAGGGGGCTCCTTTTTGCTTTAATTACTGCCTCATTCGGCGTGGCATGGAGGTGATCAGTCTGTGGCACTGCTGAGGTGGTGTGGAAGCCCAGGTTTCTTTGACAGTGACCTTCAGCTCATCTGCAGTGTTTGGTCTCTTTGTTTCTCTTTTTCCTCTTGACAATACTCCATAGATTCTCTCTGGGGTTCAGGTCTGGTGAGTTTGCTGGCCAGTCAAGCACACCAACACCATGGTCATTTAACCAACTCATTTTGGCAGTGTGGGGAGGTGCCAAATCCTGCTGGAAAATGAAATCAGCATATTCAAAAAGCTGGTCAGCAGAAGGAAGCATGAAGTGCTCCAAAATTTCTTGGTAAACGGGTGCAGTGACTTTGGTTTTCAAAAAAACACAATGGATCAACACCAGCAGATGACATTGCACCCCAAATCATCACAGACTGTGGAAACTTAACACTGGACCTTCAAGCAACTTGGGCTATGAGCTTCTCCACCCTTCCTCCAGACTCTAGGACCTCGGTTTCCAAATGAAATACAAAACTTGCACTCATCTGAAAAGAGGACTTTGGATCACTGGGCAACAGTCCAGTTCTTCTTCTCTTTAGCCCAGGTAAGACGCCTCAGGAGTGGCTTAACAAGAGGAATACTACAACTGTAGCCAAATTCCTTGACACGTCTGTGTGTGGTGGCTCTTGATGCCTTGACCCCAGCCTCAGTCCATTCCTTGTGAAGTTCACTCAAATTCTTGAATCGATTCTGCTTGACAATCCTCATAAGGCTCGGTTCTCTCGGTGGTTGTGCATCTTTTTCTTCCACCTTTTTTCCTTCCACTCAACTTTCTGTTAACATGCTTGGATATAGCACTCTGTGAACAGCCAGCTTCTTTGGCAATGAATGTTTGTGTCCTTACCCTCCTTGTGAAGGGTGTCAGTGATTGTCTTCTGGACAACTGTCAGATCAGCAGTCTTCCCCATGATTGTGTAGCCTAGTGAACCAAACTGAGAGACCACTTTGAAGGCTCAGGAAACCTTTGCAGGCGTTTTGAGTTGATTAGTTGATTGGCATGTCACCATATTTTTTTTTGTTTGGTTTTGGTTTGTTGGTTTTTTGTTAATCTTTTTTGTTTCTTTATTTTCTTGTTTTTTTTTATGCAATAATTTATTAAAATGCAAATTACCTGTATCTTTTTTAGATAACTGGAGGGCACTCACTATAGCCTAGTGTGCATTATACAGTATGCACTGCTCAGTATGCGTGTATTTCTTTCATTGCTCAGAAAGGCAGATGGTTGCAGTGACAGCCAAAACCTCATGCGTGTAAATGAGGACATATGAAAGACTTACTGAATCTTGAATTATTTTCACCTTTGAGGACGTCTCCCAAAAGACAGGTTGTGTCCAATTTCGCTCACTTCTGAAGCCAGTTACATCTCTAAAGTCTAGTCAAGTAAACAAACATACACAAACAGGACTGTCTGGTGTTACGAGTAAACAGGTGGACTCATATCAGAGATAGTTTAGTGTAATCTGTATTCTGCAGACTGATGGACTCCTTGAAGGCACCTGAGAATTCACTCAGTCAAAGAGATAAAATAGTTTGTGAGATAAACACTGAATCCTGTTGCTGTGAAATCAGTCACACACAAGTTTGCTAGAACTAACAACTCCATGAATTTAAACGAGATGCTCATGTAGGTTTTGCTCTCAGTATAAATAGGAACCATGAAGAAGGATCATGTTTACACACAGGCCAAATCTACGAGCTCTTAAGATGCCATCAGGGGTTATAAACGCAACATCTTTCTCATAACAGATTCTGTCCAGTCATGAAGCAAGACTGCGCAGGATTTCCTTACAGTTTCAGTCTCAGTGTGTTTTTAAAGCTTTCATCCACGTGTTGATGTCTGCTGGTTATTATTTCCCGCTTTCCATGTTTCTGAATGCACTCAAGTTATAGCTCACTGCTGAGTTTGTTTGGGACGACGCTGAGGATTTTGAACACTTCGATGCCACGGGCCAACATCTGCATGTCTGTGATTGTTGGAGAAAGGGAAAGCTTAGCTTTTAGCTGGATATTTTGGGCTATCCATTTTTTTAAATATGTGAATCTAATTATTTTAATGATGTTTTGTTCTGCTAATGGCTCTTGAACATCTGTTGATGTGGATTGAACACTACTTGATGAACTACTGCGTGTCTAAAATGAAGTCGCTTTGAGAAAGGAAAATTATGCATGTTTTTTTTTATTGTGGCATATGAGGAGATGTTTGAAAACCTTTCTTTATAGACAAAAAAATTAACAGGAAGAGAAAACCTAAAGAAAACAAAAATAAGAAAATCTTTTACTTTTGTAAAATACTTTTAAATATATAAATAAATAATATATAAGTATGTACTTTATTCGTAATATTTTTTATTTTTTTCTGTTTGGTTTCTCATTTTATTATATTCTAATTATATATGTGTGTTTGTGTTGTGTGTATAGAGAAAAAAAATATATGTTTGTGTGTAATAAAAAGAAATCTTTTATAGAAATTTTAATATACTTTTATATATGTGTAGAAAGAAATAATTTTTTAAACTGGATTATTATCTTTTTATTGTTCTTCTGGAAGTAATGTGTATATATATGAAATTATGTGTTTTGTTAATGTGAATGGGAATAAAATGCTTGTTAGAATGCTGATAAAATTGTGTATTCTCTATTCAGTGTGTCTGGTGGGCGAGAAATTTAATTTAACACCATGGCAACAAAAAACATCCAGCGTGACCAGTGCAGCCCGACTCTTATGAGCTGATTCATTTTAATGAATCATTCGAAAAGACTCATCAGGCTCAAATGCTGTTCAGTGTAGTACTCTCAGCTCAGTATACCATGTTTATATCCATTCTGCAGAAGTGCACACATTTCCTTCCAAATCAGTTCTGGAAGATTCTGCTTGTTTATGAGCTTTCAGCTTTCATAAAAGAATCCTTGATGGAATCGTTAGGTTTAACCAGAATTATAGCCAGAATCATTAAATTCTTTACGATGCTCATTGCTAATTTGGGGTTTAATTTGTTTATTAATTCATTTTCTTTTCTGTGTTTATACCTTTAACAATGTCAGTAACAGAGAGCAAAAAAGATGAAGCATTTAAGAGAACCATTCAAATTAAAATGAATTATTTATTATTATTTTTTAAAAGAAGATATTAATGGTAATGTTATTGAATTAATGAAATCTTGTATTAATGTTAGAATAATATATTTTTGTTTTTGTGTTTTATATTTTATATTTCTCTCTCTATCTCTCTCTTTTTCCTTTCTGTTAGGGTTAGGGTTATTGCAAAACTTATTTATTTATTGCAAAACATTTTAAATTTCCATATATATATATATATATATATATATATGGAAATTTAAAATGTTTTGCAATAAACAAATAAATGCATACAAATAATGCAAAACATTTTCCCCCAGAAAAACATATACAGAAGGATAAATCAAAAGAAAACAAAACAAGAAATGAATAGATAAAAAAAGCTGCATTCTGTAATATTAAAACTTCATTATTTATTTTTTATGAACAAATATTTTATATATAAATTAGATAAAGAAAATATTTTTAAACCTATAAATTGGCTAGTTTGGCCTTTAGTTTGTTTATTTGTTAATTTTCATTGCTTTGTTTATACGTTTAACACATTTTTTTTTTAATTTAAATCCCATGTAAAATAAGCATGTGTGTATAATGAAAGAAATGCATTATCTATAGTTGTGCACGAAATCACTTTAATATTCTCCAGGGTCTAACATTAATTAAATTTGAATTAACAGGCGTTCTATGGTCACTTAAAATTACCATAATATTTCCAATTAGGAGCAACTGCATGACTATTTAGATCATTACTCACACTTAAAACAACACGCTTCATTTTATGTGACGAATAGCTGTATTTGGGGAATATAGCGTTGTATTACCTGAAATACATAAATGTGTGAGATTAATAACTGTCAGATGGGAGTTATGAGGAGCGAGTGATGTGGAAACTCAATCGAAGGCTTTGATAGTGTTGCATCGCTATGAATAATTAACAAGTTCATTATCATTCCGTTAGGCCAAATCTTTCCCAACAACACTTTGAAGGATAATGACAGATAAAGTTAGCATTATTCAACCTTATTTTTCCACTCATACTGTCCTCCCACTTTCAGTCTCAGGAAGCTGCAGTAAAAGGGCAGTCGATGGCTGAAGAAGAGAAGTCATCAGACTCTGTGTTCTCTCTCCTGTAGTCTTATAATGAGCGAGCCGTGTGATATCAGCGCCCACCCATGACCCCCATCTAACTATCCACACACACTTGTCCTTTAGTCATCAGCTATAATGAGTGGACCAGCTATTTGGACTGAGGTGGTTTGTGCTCGGCTGAAGTTTTTAGTGATTAGACGGCGTGAGATGGTAATTAACAAAAATAGAGGCAACTCTCTCTCTCTCTCATCAATGAGAATGCATTGACGTCTATTAACGGGATGTTCTTCACTTCTTAACGTTTAATTTAATAAGGCAAATACAGAGGCTGGTGGGCAGAATAACTAAATCTAATGAAAGCTTCTTCATCTCGTTCGTTTTATCTGAAACCTTGATGCTTAATCTGTCTACAGTCAGTTTTCTCTTTCAGGTTAAATACTGTCATCGTTTGATGAGAATCTTGAAGGGCATGCTAGTTAAAGTTGATATGTTTATAGCTAGAAAAAATATAGCTAAGAAATTATTTCCCCTTTGAGGAGTGAACAGAGTTTGTTACCACCACGAAACAAACGTGAATGCATTTTGAATTTGAGTTTTTGTGCTAAAGTCAGTTTCTGGCCTAAATTCAAATTCAGAATTCAAGCCATAGTTGAAAAAAAAAAAAATTATAAAAAATAAATAAATATATATTTACCAGTATATTTTTTTTATGTAAATGCATAGATTTTAATGTTTTTATTTTTATATTTTATATTTATTTTTTTATTTTTTTAATGTAATTATATATGCATGTGTGTGTATATGTATGTATATATATATATATATGTAAATGCATAGATTTTAATATAATATATATATATATATATATAATTTTACAATTAAAAATAAAGCGTATGCTTTCATAAAAAAAGTTAGCAAGTATAAATATAAACAGACAAAAATAAAATATAAATATAAAGAAACATATAATATACATTTTATAAATGCTTATGTTTATATTAGAAATATATAAATAATATGCATTAATAATTTTTAACAACAAAATTATTTTTATTTATTTTAATACTTTTTTTAAATAACGGTAATACTTTTTAAGCAACTTCAAAATAAATAATTCTACTATGCTGATTTGGTGCTAAATTATTATCAGTTATTATTGGTGCTCACTTATTAATAATGGTTCTTATTATCAGTTTTGAAAACAGCTGCGCTTATTTTTTTGTGGAAACTGATACATTTTATTTTTCAGGATTTTGTGACGAATAGAAAGTTCAAAAGAACAGCATTTATTTGTAATAGAAATCTTATAAATGTCTCTTATATAACTTTTGATAAATTTAATGCAATTTAATGAATTAAAGTTTTTTTTTTTAACTCAGACTTTTGAATAGCAGTGCATCAAAATAAGTGACCACAAAAATATTAAGCTGCAAGAACTATTTTAAATATTTATAAGAAGAAGAACCAAAAGTCCACTGAGGGCAAAAAGAAAAGCCCTTGGAGAACAAAAGTGTTATAGTTTGATGGCAAGTTTCCATCCACCCAAACTCCCCCTGCATATGTATTAGAAGATGAAACCCGTTAACTATTCACAGACGCGTTCATTTATCACGTGCATCAAGTTATTATGGCCAAACAGTGCATGCTTGACTGGAGCCAATTCATCTTCTGCCTGCATGCGCTCTTGCCCTTTCTTCTGATAAGGAGAAGTGTCTTCAGACAAACCAAGAACCCCGTTTTAGCATAATTATCACACCACCAATCTGCGTCCATTGACAGTGACCTTCGTGTGACCTGATATACTTGCAGAAATCAGATGTTTGTGTTTGTAAGCATCTCATCCTGCAACATAAATAGCTGCTTGATGTACTGTAATGACTAGCATCAGGCTTAATTGCACGAAAGGAAAATAAACGAGTAATTGAACTCTGAAGCTCGAGGATGAGATGCTCAATCTTGAGATGCAATATGTTCCTTCAATAACGCTTTATTGAACAGATGCTTTTATAAAAACCTGTGCTGTTATTGCACTCGGCGTATCTCATGAACAAAGCTAGAGGAGTCACGTAATGAAGTTTTTATAAGGTATCGACTCTCTTAAATGCTGTAATATCAACCCGTATCCCACCAGCTGTTGTGAAGAAGCGATGTTTTTCACAGCTGTCATCCGCACTAGGATGCTTTTCCATTAATTGTCATGCAGAACAGGAGAATGAGATCTTGCTAGACGGATGTGCTACATGACCGGTCAGTGATAGCCAGATTATTGTTTACCTGCTCAGATCACTCATCCTCAACATGATGGCACGATCGCACAGATGACCGTGGAGGAAACAAGATGTGTTAACTGTGTCCTGATAGTCAGCTGTGTCAAAAATGGCCTTGCTGACTTTTAAGGGAAGCACTTACGTGTTGTGATCATTTCCTATTTACACATAAGCTCTGTTGCTGAACTGACTGTCTCGATGTGTGTTGTCTGTGTAGACGGCTGCCCTTTAAGGTGCCTTCTGCTCTGATAGTGATGGACATTAAACTGATGTCTTGATCCACTAATAAGAGCAAAAAATCACACAACACATGAACAGAGCGAACTGGCACAATATTTGGCTGAAACGAATAGTATGGTAGTACTATTCAAAATCTATTTTTTTTCTATTTATATATATATATATATATATATATATATGTGACCCTGGAGCACAAAAGCAGTCTTAAGTCTCTGGGGTATATTTGTAGCAATAGCCAAAAATACATTGTGTGTGTCAAAATTATCCATTTTTCTTTTATGCCAAAAATCATTAGGATATTAAGTAAAGATCAGGTTCCATGAAGATATTTTTTTAAATTTTCTACTGTAAATATATCAAAACTTAATTTTTGATTAGTAATATGCATTGCTAAGAACTTCATTTGGACAACTTTAAAGATGATTTTCTCAATATTTAGATTTTTTTGCTCCCTCAGATTCCAGATTTTCAAACAGCTGTATCTCGACCAAATATTGTCCTCCTAACAAACCATACATCAATGGAGAGATTATTTATTAAATTGTCAGATTATGTATAAATCTCAATTTCGAAAAATGTGTCAATAATATCTGAATTTTTTTATATAAAAATCTTATACATAATTTAAAAATAGCAACAAATATATGTCAGTGCTGATGTTTATATATAAAAATGTATATTATATTATATATTAAAATAATATATAGAATACAAATTAATATTAACAATTGTAATTAAGCATGCTTCTTATCTGTGCTTGCTTACATGAGAGTGCGCAGCGGTGTTATGCATTGTGCCCAGTTGACAGGAAAAGTAATCTTAAAATGCATTGAAAAAATCTGAATAATTTGAAATAAATAAATAATTATTCATGGTATTTTGAAGTGCCCACAGTAACAATATCGTGCATTTTCATCATTGTGATGTATCGCATTACTGAACACCGGCACATGTCTAGACATTAATGTAGCATACCACACTTTGGAGTTTTTATTGTTGCATAATGTGCACAGTTTTGTAGGAGTAGTGTGCAGTATGCAGTGAGTTTTATTAGCCGGTGTCCTGATTCATGTAGTGGTCAAATCCACCCTAACCTTTCCTGATTCCCAATCTGACTTCACTATTAAGCAAATCTACAGGAACACTAAATATTTGTTCTTGGCAGATTGCACGTTCACAGATTGCAACTTAATTTGATAATATCCCACACTTCGCCCGCGGCCGCGTTCAGAAGCTGCTCCGGTGCTTCAGGATTTACATTCGCACTCATCCGACTGCTCAATCCCTCTGAGATATGCAAAAGAGCTGAATACATTCACTCAAGCTCCTTCTCTGCAATAACGTGTCCTGTTGGATCCATGCCCGGATGCCTTCCACCAAATGCTCAAGAAATCAGCCTGAGGGGAGGCAGAAAATGTTTGTGTCTGATTCTGACTGATGTCAAATGCGAGATCTTGTTCAATCACAGATTGAGATATTGCTTTGGTTGTTTCAGTTGTGCTGTGAAAATGCTGTTTTAGGAATTAAAATGTTGAGGTCGGTTCTTTTTTTTTTTTTTGATAATGGTAGTCAATGGGAGAGCAGCTCATGTTTAGTTCATTTGTTAATTCATCGTTGAACATTATAACACCACGTGAAATTAGTAAAAATGGTTTAGTAACTGCGTTGCCATATGTTTTTGTTTTGCTTCATTATGCCCAAAACATACCCAGAGGAAGTTTTTCTTTATTTTTTATTTGTATTTTTTTTGCACAGATGTTGCACGCCTATAGCTTATATATATATATATATATATATATATATATATATATATATATATATATATATATATATATATTTAATTATATCTATATATATATATATAATATGATATATATATATATATATATATATATATATATCTATATATATAAATATATAATATATATATATATCTAAAAATTAAAAGAGGATTTCACCTGGAATTGTTCATTCTTTTTGATAAAAAAAATTTAAATAAATATTTCTAATAAATACAAAATGTTAATAAATATCTTTAATATTTGTATTATATATTTGTATAATAATAATAATAATAATAATAATAATAATAAATTAAAATGAAATTATTAGAAATTAAAATGAACAAATTTGATTATAGTAGTATTTGTTTTTTTGTAGTAATAATGTTGTTGTTTTAATAATAATATTTAATATTAATTTAGTTTTACTTTTTGTTTTAGAAAACAATCAAAATATTTAAGAGATTTCACTTGAATTGTTCTAAACAATCAAAATATTTAAGAGATTTCACTTGAATTGTTCTTTCTTTTTCAGAATAAAAATATTTTAAATGTATATATTTTTAACATTTTTATATATTAATAATATTCTATATTAATAATATATATCTATTCTCTATTTTTTATTATAAAAACTTTTATAAATTTATTATTATCGTGGTGGTGTCAAAATTTTGATTGTTTGGAAAGTAATATGAACTAATATAATATAACTAATATAATAATAATAATTAATAATAATTGTTATATTTTTATAAAATTTTGTTGAAATTTTTGAAATATAATAAGATAATTAGATTTGTTTTGTTTTTTTATATGTCTGAGTATAATAAAAAAATTTTGCTCTCCATTTGATCTCATTTGCATCTCTGAGAAACAAATGAGATATTAAAGAGATTTGACTTGTTTTTGCTTCTTTTTGAGTCGTGACGGGCTTGGCACATCTACTCAGCACTCTTTCCCTGCAGTGCTCTAATAAGAAATGACAATCTGTGAAGGGGAAGAGTGTCATCTACGATTTCTTAATGATTTCTGCTTTAATCTCAAGTCATCAAAAGTGTGTGTGTTTCGCTTGAAGGGAAGGAAAGTGCTTTTGTTGGCAGAATCTGACTGCGCCGCCGCTGCTGCTGCTGCGGGTGAGAAACGCTGTTTCCACAGAAAGATGTTCAAACGGATCCAAAGGTCAGCAGTCTGCGAGAGGACGTGTTGTAAGATGCCAGTGAGACGTGAATCCCATTCTCCGGTGCACCTCCAGACATCTGCGTTCTCCTCCTCCATCGGCGTGAGGAAATGATGCTCGTGCCCCCCCGCTATGAAGAAAGCTGCCGGTGCCATTCGCAGTTCAGATCACACCGAGTGTTTGAAAATGAACAAACACACTCACGCTGTCAGAGCACACTTATTATAAACACACGCCGTCAGATGTCACGCGTCTGTGTGTGGCTGAACCTTCTCAACACACGTCCTGGTCATATCTCACTCCAAAACCAAACGGAAACCAAAAAAAAAAGGCAGATTGTCAAGGCAGACTTTGAACATTGAGGTGACAGCCTCACCGGGAACTTTGAGACGGTTTAAAGGTTCTACCTTGACGTTTAAAGAAGTCTGATGTAGTTTGAAGAGTTGTAGGCCTTGTACGGTACTTGCTAAGATGTTCTGAGCGGAAAAGCCATCGGTTTTCATAATGAATGTGAGTTGCTGGAGTATTCTGAGTGGTTTCTAAGTGGTTGCTAGGCAGTTTCTGGGTGGTTACGATGTCGTTACAAAGTGGCTGCCAGAGTATCAAAGTCCCTTTAAGAGTATTCTGTAGTCTTTGAGAGTATTCGGGGTGGTTGCTAGGATGACTTTGCTGGATGCTAAAGAGTGTTGCTAGGGCATGTGAGTGGTTACTAGGTGGTGTACGTGGTTGCCAACGATCTCTGGTAATAAGAACTAGAGGGAAATGTGGTTAAAATTATGAAAAAAAATGCATATTATTGCTCCATAAAAACAGAATAAATAATAATTATATAGAATAGAATAATACATAAAGAACGATAGAATGATAGTAGAATAATAGAAATATTCATACTATATATAGAATTGTAATATACATAATATAGAATTTTTTATGTGTTTGAGTGTATGTATGTGTGTGTGTATGTATATATATATGTATATATATATATATAGATATATATATATATATATATATATATATATATATGTGTATATATATGTATATATATATATTATATATATATATATATAGATATCTATGTATATTTGTGTATATGTATGTTTGTGTATTTTTACATATACACCTTAAAAGCCCCAAGAATAATAATATTTATATATATATATACATACCATACAGAATAAACAGTAGAAGAATTATAGTAGAATAATATAAAATTTTATACTGTGTATATACACACACACACACACAAAATGAAAAATGAAAAAAAAAATACATATGTACATGTAATATATATGTGTGTGTATATATATATACATATATATAAAATTAAAATTTAATTATTATATTAATAATATATTTACTATATTGAATAATAAAATTATAATAAAATTATATAATTATTATATGTATAATTTTCAATTTTATTTATTTTTTTAATAATACAGCTTTATGATTTGACTTAAGAGGCTCCAGGATGGAAAGCAACTGCAGACAGAAATGCAGTAACAAAAACACAGCAATTAATGCCAGAGAATATCAAGAATGTTGAATTTGTCCCAAAATGACACTGTGCCATAATGGAGGATGATGTTTGCACAGACGCAGATTTTTAGTATGGCAGATGAATTTAAAATGAAATGATGTTTGTTACTCACAGCCGCCAAAGCTGTCATAAAAGGAGCTGGTATTAGGATAGAAGATCCCCGGCTCCCTTAGAAAACATTATTTAGTTTGAGTGACAAACAATAAAGGAGGAATTAAATATTGCTAAATCCACAGAGCTGAGGTGACATTCAAATACCTCTTTTATTCCAGCATTTTATTGAAGTGTCGATAAGCATTTAATCCATAGAGTCTTACAAAAGCAGTACAGTGTATAACGGGGATTTCTGGCTGATCAAACGACCTTTACTATCAATCAGTCCATATGAAATTAAAATGGACTTTATTTACTTTCTCAATGCATGTTCCTGCTCTTATTATGAACGATTCATTGGTATTATTCTAAAGAAAATAATCATAATCTGTCATCAAAATTACTTTTCTTATCAGTGACATAAAAGCCTTATTTCTGACACGTAATTAAAATAATAATAATAACAAGGTAATTGCAATTTTTTATCACACAGTTCTGACTTTTTCCTTTATTTCCGAGGAAAAAAAAAATCTGAATTGGTAGGTTTGAATTCAGAATTGTAAGATATAAACTTGCAATTACTTTATTTAAATTTTTTTTAATTCAGATTTTTTTCCTTGCATTTCTGACAAAAAAAAAAAAAAAAAATAAAAAAAAAATACTGAGTGAGATAGACTAGTAACTATTTTTTTTTTTTTTTTCTTTTTTTGTAATTCTTAAAAATTATAGTTGTGAGATATAAAGTAGGAAAAGTAGAAAATTAGATAAAGTAGAAAAAAGGAAATGTGGAATATAAATTCTGAATGGTGAGATATACATTTTATATAACTTATTTTATAAGTTTTTTCTTGCTATTCTGAGAAAAAAAAAGTGTCATTAATAAGTTTTCATGGTTATTGGTTAATGTGAACAATTTAGGGATGCATGATATTATGAGAATGTCATAAAATCACGAGTCTGTTTTGATTTAAAGGTCAGAAGCTATAGCTTAAATGAATAAAAATCACAAACATGACAACTGTATAATTTAATTAATTTAATATATACAGATTTATTCATTAATATGTAATATATATATATTTTTTTATGGCTTTTGGAAGCTTTAATACAAGGAGCTCTAAAAGATTTTTTACCAAAAAATCATCTTTTTTTACAGCTCTTTTTAACCAAAATGAAAAAAAAAAAAAAAAAAATCTATAATTTCTGCACAGGAGAGACTTGGTCTGTTTCAAAACAAAAGCAAATACATATCAGCATCAGCATCGGCTATCAGCCAAACCTGTGATTTGAAAAATATCAGCATACCGAATATCAGCAAAAATCTAATATCGTGCATCCATAGAACAGTCATTGTTTTAGGCTAATGTTGTAGGTAATGCAGCCTTTCCAAAGTCTTGCAAATTGTTAAGATACCAATGTAACGCTAGGTTATAGCAGTAAGAGCAAATGTTTAAATGATTAAGTCATTGGTTACTGTATGGAAACAGCACTGTCATTGTGCTTCTACGTGAAAAATCAAAGTGCTAGAGACATCCTGGAGAGGATAAAGCACGCAGTGTGTTTTTGGAGTGTTATAATGATGGTGCTATTGAACTGACAGTCATAAATACTCCATTTTCAGATGTTGATTTCTGTAGTGCCGTGCATACAGTATCTGAGCCGTGACCCGCGGCTTATTGGTGCAGGTTCACTGCGCCTCGAGAGAGAGCAAATTTGCATCTGTCTGCATACAGATGAGCGTAGCTGAGAATGTAATTGTGCTGCTGCGAATTAGCAACTGCAAAAGACGACACAGAAAACCATGTTCAGTGAAGTTATTCTGAGGAAGGCCAGTCTCTGTGAAAGTTAAATCATCCTAAAATGACCTCTGACTGTGAAATGTGAAGTTTAGCGAGATAATTTTAATGAAAGCGTTTCATTGGAATACACTAATGGAAGGTTATTGTAAAGGTTGTTGCATTTAACTCTCAGAAAGATATTATTGTACAGCTCAATTTTTACATTATCACAAGAAAATGTCAGAGTGGCTCATAAGTCACAGTGCACTAGGGTTTTAGCTGGTTGCTAGGTTGTTTCTATGCAGTTGCTAAGGGGTTCTGAGAGGGACCAATTCCAAGTTGTTCATTTAATTGATGCAAAAAAAAAAGAAAAAAAGAAGAAAAAAAAAGTTTTATTTTCTTCTCTGAGTGATTAGTAATGTAAATGTGTTCCCATTGGAGTTTATGCACATCTTTATACTGAATACAAAATAAGTGAGCCTCAGTGTTTGATATGCACATTTTAGTTTAAAAATCATAATTTTTGTGTTTTTATTATATAGTGCACAAGAAATTAGGCACTTTAGCTTTAACATTAAAGTTTAACAGGGCTCTCATGCATTTTTATTATATAGTGCACAAGAAATTAGGCACTTTAGCTTTAACATTAAAGTTTTTTCCCTTTTTTTCTGGACTAATTGTTAGTAAAATAAGGGCTCTCAGTAAAAAGTGAACTGTTAAAGTAAAATAAAAGTAAAAAGTAAAAAGTGTGATATTAGAGTGATAACAGAACTCTTCCAACCGTTTCACTGTTTGTATCACTCCACTTGCTGTATTTCTCACAGCGAGTGTCATGGCGGACGCCTTTATCCACTATAATTTTATAAATAATGTTGTTTTTGTGTCACGGAATGTATTTTTAAGAGTTTTTAGGTGATAATATACTTGATTAGACTCTAAATATGTGATTTGTTAGTAAAGAAAATTTGCTCTGATGTTTTGGAGATGTGAGCTCCAGGGCGTCAGCGGCCGTTCATCGCTCATGAACCCTCCGAGAGCAGCCTCAACTCAGCCAAATCTTCTGGAATTAGCCACTGGATCTGATGTCTCTGTCGTGATTAAACATGAGATATAATTCATTTTGGGTAATTCTAACGGGCAGTCTTTGGTCTCATTAATCTATTATTTGTTTTTCTAGAGCAAATAGTTTTGGTTGAGTGCAAAATCTCATTAAGTTATGTTTTATGTAACTTCAGTGCTGTATATCAGAGCGCTGCCTTTGTACTTTTGACTGAATTGCCTAGAAACGAGATGGCTGTAGTTGTTGTTTATTAAATATTATCATTCAATAAATTATATTTTATATAAACAATAGTATTTAGGATTGGGAAACAGTGGGTGTGTTCGTGATGGTGATTTTAGTGACATTGTTTCTCCATTAGATGGTGACAAGAGACTGTTTTACAAGTCAGCGGTAAAGACTTTTATATTGAAAGACTCTCAAACAGAAGTTATTTTTTCTTTTAATTATGGAGTTAACAAACACAGTACTGTCATCAGAAATCACCCTTAACAGATGAAAGGATAGTACGTCAAAGATATTGCTTTCCTCAGCGGACATTCAAACTAATGTTTTATTGTGAATATGAGATTGAGCTGAAGAATGAATGCTGTATCAGATGCTGGTAATCACGCTCTCAGTCCATCAATAATACTCTACATATAATACAGTGAGCTTTTAATACAGTGATACAATAAGCTTTCAATGAAGCAACTCAACGTTCTTCCTTAACTAGTTCTAAAGTAAAGTTTTTGAATTAGTAACTGATCTTGAGTTCAGCTGTTAAACTGTCACACTGAGATTTGAATCTGTGAATCTTGAAGGAAGTGCACAAAAGAGACACTCCATTGTTGTTTCTACACAATAGTGCCGTCAAAAGGGGGATGTGTATTTTGGTGTGAGGTGTTGGAGGTTTTATGGGGGCATGGCTGAGGGGGGCCCCCAGCGATCTCAACCAACTGAGGCCAGCCTAAAAAAAGTGAGGTGGGTATTGGGGTGTATGGTGGTGATGATTATAGGGTAAAATTTATGTTTGTGACAGTTGACGGTTTTTGGTGTTGATAGTTTAGAAATTTTAAAGAGTTTAAAGCATTCAAACATAAGGGGCCCTATTTTAACGATCTAAGCACATGGTCTAAAAAAATGCATGGCACAGGTGCACTCAGGGTGCATCTGAATCCACTTTTGCTAGTTTAATGATGGGAAAACGGTCGTTAAACTAGCAAACATTACCCATTATTATCTTTATGTTTTATTGGTTGTTTTTTGTGGGTGTTTTTTGGGTGTAATGTGTAAATATGAGTTTATTATAGTTTCCTCTTTCATCCCCTTTAAAAGCAAGTTCCGCTTGTGCCGTGGAGGGTTTGTTTTTACATGGCGGAATGTAATTTTTCATTTTTAAAAATGTTTGCGTGCAGCTGCGTGTCCCTGTGTGTGTAATATGCAAAGTGTATGTGCGTTGTGCACCCGCCTACAGGCGCATATTACTAACACGCTCTTTAAATGATATTAAATAATAATATTGCACCAGACTTTAGACCAGGTTTATGTTGGTCTGTGGTTCAGTCTATTTTTTAGTTCCTCAAAATAGCAACACGCCGACAATGTGCCTGAACACCCCTCTTTTTTAGACCAGCACGCCGTTGGGCGCAAATGCATTTGCTATTTAAACAACGTGGCGCAGGATGAGAAAATGATAACTGTGTTGGGCTGAAACTAGCAAAAACACTTGCACCGCATTGCGCTGGGTGTATGATAGGCCCAAGACGCGGAAAAGCTCAACTATCGCACACCGTATATGTGTGTATGTGTGTGTGTGTGTGTGTGTGTGTGTGTGTGTGTGTGTGTGTGTGTGTGTGTGTGTGTGTGTGTGTGTGTGTGTGTGTGGTTATATGGTTTTTTAGAAATTTTGGTTTCAATTTTAGTTATTTTAATACATCAAGTTAAGCTAAATGAAAGAGAAATGGTGTGTGGACAAATATCTAAAATAAGTTTAAGGTTGTTTTTTTTAATATTTAACATTTTATTTCAAGTAATGAAAATATGTTTAGTTTTAGTTTAATAACTGGTCACAATCCATATTGCAGCCAGTATATAAAAATATAAAATATATATGGAATCTTTCTCTCATAGCGCTTCTCCATTTGTTCTGGTTCATTTCGCCCGAGTCTTTGTGGGAAACACAGATAAAATGATTCAAATACCCTCTGTGTGTCGGTCATAAATTCCCAGATAACTCTGTATCCTGAGAAATTATGACCACTAGTGTTAATCTGCATCAGGATGCTCCTGCAAATTACATCTCATTCAAGTCAAAACTAATAAATCCAGGCGGCATTTGCAGAAAAGGGATGGAAACGGTATCGCTGCATATAACTACTGTGTAAAGCTCAAGCTTCGCTGTGGGTGGTAGAAAAACAGCACCAGAAACAGTCTATTAAAAAGATGGACAGTGGCGCTTCGAAATTTATATGCATGGACTTTTAGCATATTTTCAAATTAATCTACAATTTCAGCTGTGTTCCTTTTCTTCCGTCTGTAAGTCATTAAATCAGTGCCAGAGGAGCAAATAAACACGTAATGATTTTGACAGATCTGTGGCCCGTCTCTCCAGCCCAGCGTGAGTTTAATGTGACTGAACACACATTCACAGAGTTCACTTTCTGTACAAAATAACAAAACCTTTGAGAGATGCAGTTTTAAGCTGTTTGCTCGGCTAGTTTGTAGATATGGTGTTTTGCACAGAGCTGGATCTCGTTTCTTCGAATTTGCAGTTATGTTTTTAGAAATCTCAATGTTTTATTTGTAGTTCACAGGTGAGATCTGAAATTAAGACAGAAGCCGGCAGACAGTTTCAGTAATATGGCAAACATTTATATTTTATTAAATGGTTTCATAACAGTCCTGACAGATATGCCCAGGGACGGATGGTATATTACTCACATCAATAATGGAGTGTCAGATGACAGCCAGAGCCGCTGGTGGGATGTAGTTACACTGTGACCGTCCCAGAGGAGCATGCGGTCCACCACCACGGGTCAAAGCTACAGACTTATGATATAGTCACCGAGATGATGCCCAAACACGTACACTTGTAGTTTGCAGTGACATTGGTCTAAACCTTGAACCAAACCAACTACCAATGCAAATGCTGCAATTCTTGTTTCATGAACAACAGAGTTTGTGTGTGCATGTAAAGTGTAATGATTACAGTAAAAAATGACTAATATTATCTATCTATCTATCTATCTATCTATCTATCTATCTATCTATCTATCTATCTATCTATCTATCTATCTATCTATCTATCTATCTATCTATCATCTAAAAATACATAACTAGTATGTAAACATCATTTTAACTTTATAATTAAATTTTTATTTTATTTATGTAATTATTTATATTAGTGGCCTACTGGTTAGAGAGTTTGACTCCTAACCCTAAGGTTATGGGTTAGAGTCTCGGGTCGGCAATACCACGACTGAGATGCCCTTGAGCAAGGCACTAAAATGGTGTGTGTGTGTTCACTGCTGTGTGTGTGCACTTTGGATGGGTTAAATGCAGAGCACGAATTCTGAGTATGGGTCCCCATACTTGGCTGTAAGTCACGTCACTTTGTCACTTTTTATTTTTTTTCACTTTGTCACTTAAATCACTCAATTAAATTAATATTTTCACTTTTTTATGAAATGTTGAAAATCTTTTTTAATTATATAATTAACTATTTATTCATATAATACATAATTTGAAATATGTATTATATAAAAATTATTATATTCAAAAAGTCAAAAAAGTCAAAACAATAATATATTATATATTATGTTATATATAAAAAATATTATATAATTTCATTCATAGATTATATATATTTATTTTTTAACGAAATATAACACATTTTTTATTTGTTTTAATTTTGTGTATATATATATATATATATATATATATATATATATATATATATATATATATATAATATATATATATATATATATATATAAAAGTGTGTATGTGTATATTCCATACTCACACACACACAAAGACACACATATACATACACACTTTTTTGTTTTTGTATAAATTGTACAATATTTTATATATATTTTTTTTCCACTGAATTAATAACAAAGGGTTCCCACGTATTCTGCCCAATGAATTTCCAATTTATATTTAAGGAAATATTGGCTATAAAAATGGTCACAAATTTTCCATGTCGTCTTCTTGCCTGAAAATCATGCTTTTGAAATTCCTCTATATTTCCAGGTTTCTTATGGCATAAAGTTTTGAGGCATATGTCTAGATTCTGGCAGCTCATGCACTTTGCTCTTTAAATCTCTTCTATCATGAGTTTAACTTCAGGAGCTCAACTGTGCTGCAGACTGAGGAGTTTTCTGTTCATCAGGCTGGCTTCGGCCCTGTAGCATGGGGGTTTTGAATATGAAACTGTTCAAATATAGTTTCTGAACACTTTTATCACTCGGTTGTTTTGCTGTAAAGCGTGCTGTAAGGAGAGCTGACAGATGCCATCGTACGGCAAAACTCAATCTCAGCTGTAGCTCCAGTAACTCACCTGCTGTAGAAAGATTCATTTATGTCAGCCCACCAGCTCAGCGAAGCATCTGTCTTTAAGACAATATGTGGGAGTCTAGAGGTTTGTGTGATACATCAAGTTGAGCATCCCAGACTAAAGTGCACATAGTCCGCTGGTGGATGTGTCCTGCTAACCTTGTTCCCCTTCAGACAGCTTATGAGTGCACACTAGAGAGGTGACCTCTTTAGCACACAGCTGCTTGATGGCCCTTTCATCCTTTTCATACAGTTTTTCTTCCTGTTCAAACGGCCTTTAAAGAAAGAGCAGCACCAGCTATCCATGCGGTAAAAGCACCACGGATGAAGATGTTCTTTTATGATGAAGTGAAAGTTTCAGAGTTTATCAGCTGCTCCACTGGGTGACATTGACTGCATTTACACGCAGAAGAATATTCTGAAATTTATCATTGTGTGACCATATTCACATTATGCAAGTTACATATAAATGCATTCTGAAGCTCTCCTAGTTTATATTTTGCTAGAATAATAGAATGAAGCAGAAGTAATTTTAAAAAATAACAGATATAAATTAAAGATATATATAAAATTTTATATTTTGTTTTTTTTTTTATATAAAATTTTATATTTTGTTTTATGCATATTATATTACTTATAATACTTAGATTTGTGTTTTTTTTTTTTTTTTTTTTTTGTGTGTGTGTTTATTGTCTGTCTGTCTTTGTATTATATGTGTGTGTGTGTCTGTGTGTGTGTGTGTGTATATATAATATCAATATTTTATAGACATTTACATGTTAATATAAGAATAGTGTGATGAAATCACTTAACCTTTCTATGTTATATTTAACAAATTAGTAGTCTTCCATTGTGTTTTCTAAGTGTTTGTTTTTGCGCATAATACAGCATATTTATTTTAATTGTAATTGATTTTTGTTTATATTCCATTGTGTTTTCTAAGTGTTTGTTTTTGTATATATATATATATATATATATATATATATATATTCTTTTACTTTTTACTTTTACTTTTTTGTTTTAGAACTTTTTCATAGACATACTGTATACACGTTAATGAGACTAGAACCTTTTCTGTTTTTAGTTGATTTTATTTTTAGTTGATTTACTTTTGGTTGTTATTTATATAATATCCAGACGTATTATAATTTATTAAATTTTTTTTAAATAGTACATTTTTTATTTCTACGTTTATACATATACAATTTTATATATTTTAAATATATTTACACATTACGTTGCAGTTAAGACATCCATTATTTTTTTTAAAAAGTTTGTTTTTTTGCATAATACAAAACATTCAGACTTGATCTAATTTATCACTGTATATTTATATATATATATATATATATATATTCATTTTTACATAAAAAATTAAGGAAGTCTTTTAACTGTAATGAGTAAATATCTATATAGTCATTTACTCATTACAGTTAGTAGACTTCCTTAAAAAAAAATTGTATGTAGGTATTTATTTTTGCACATAATACATAATATTCAGACGTAATATATCATAGGATAAGAAATCTTCCCCTTTTGTACTTAAGAAGTGTCCCCTTGAGAAGCTGAATGTTATCTGTGTTTGTAGGTTGAGTTATGAGAGCACAGAATACAGTCTGGAGATAATTCATGGCCAATCAAACTCCAGCACTCGTGGTCATGTGTCCTGTGAGGAAGAACAAACAACGATAGGTCAGTGAAAAAGTGAACGAACCTTAGAGAGACGATGATCAAAGAACCCCCAAAGGATAATGTTTCCCTTGACCTTTCATTTTGATGTGCCGCAGTAAAACACAACCGTCGGCTTCTGGAAGTAAAAAGTATAAAGAGCCATGTGCCATGAACTCTGATGTTGTTAATCAGTATGGTTCAGAAATGGTAATAGTTCAAATTCACTCCAACGAAGCACTAAAAATGAAAATTGTTCAGTCTCCCTGTGCCTTCCAGTTAACTTAAAATATGTTGTTTTATATTGTAGTTGGTATAATATATGTGCAATACATTTTAAGTAAAAAAAGAAAAAGTGTGTGTATGTGTGTGTATATATATATATATGTATAAAGGTATATAAAGATATATATATATATATATAGATGTGTGTGTATATATTTAAAATATATATATATTCAATAAATGAGTTGTGCATCTTGAGCCATTCCAACCCGAGTATCCTGTGTGTTTCATGCATAATAAAAATAAAAAAAAGGCATGAAATATAACATGAACATAAAAGTGATTATTTTGGAGAAGATGAGAGTAAGACATTTCATCTCAAAGAAACGCCGCTTACAAAGCCCCGGCTGCACGCATTCAGCTGAGTGAAAAGAATCAAATCTGGCCTTTTTCTTTCATTCTCGCAACCAAACACCATGCGCCTCAATCTGTCACCAGGTGATTGTTGCAGAAACCATAATGACATTTTACGCCGTGTGATTAAACATAGTTTATTTCCATTTCTACAAGAGATGACGTGTGAAAAATGAATCCGTATGCTTGACCAAAAACCAAAACAATCAATTTTTCAGTCATAAATTAAGGTCAGTGGCGTGGCGAAACTTCTCAAGTGCTGAAATAACTTTCTTATTTGTAAGGATCTTTAAATGGAATTTAGAATTTAGATCACTAACCCTCAGTGTTAGAAAAAGTAACTAATACCCGTCTAATACCACTAATATGTATATTTACAGTACATACTAACTACCACTAATATGTATATTTACTTAATAACTACCACTAATATGTATATTTACTTACTAACTACCACTAATATGTATATTTTTGTAAATAATTAAGAAACAGCACACGTCCTACACTGTTCAAAAATAGCCTAGATTAGCATAATTTGTTCAAAATGGGCCACAAATTCATTTTATGTTAATTTTAGGCATTCTCTTTTCTCTCACTGAGAACTGAACGCTGCTAAATACGTTTCGGTGCTTTCTGTTGGACTGTGTTGAGATCTCAATTAAGATACAAGCGAGTAAATTGAGCTGAAAAAAGCGTTGAGTTCCCCAGCAGTGTCACATACTGATTTAAGGGTCTAAGATGATACTTTGAGGTTGACAAACCAGTTAACAGACAGTATAAATATCTCTTAGGCCTCGACTGCACATCTTATCTTTCAAACACAGGTCACACAGGCTGCTAATTATCTTTTATCTAAACTTTCCATTATGTACTGCAAAAGTTTTTTTTTTTTTTTTTTATTCATTTTGTGTTTCTTACTTGCAAGTTGCATTGGATAAAACTTTCATTTGCTTAAATAAGAACATTTAAATTGCATGTAAACTGGAAAATAATGGCTTAAAAAGTAGTTGCACAAAATTAGAATCTTAGACATAATTTTAGTTGAACTAAGTGTTTGTTTGTTTGTTGTATGTGTTTGAGTTAACCGAAAGATCTGCTACCCAGCCAACAGGGAACAGTTTTAGAACCTCCTTAATGTTCTTTTAAGGGTCTCTCAAAGTTATGAAACAATTAATAATGTTCTCAAAATGGCAGCACAAAAATATTATGTCATTCATGAAATGTTTTCCCTGAAATTATGTTTCGTTAATTTAACATGTAGCTACATGTTTAGAGAACATTCAAAAGTAGCATTTCCATAGTGTTTGCAAAATGATAAAATGAAATGATTCTTTAAAGGGGTGATATGATGTGGTTTAAATTTTTCCTTTCTCTTTGGAGTGTTACAAGCTCTTGGTGCATAAAGAAGATCTGTGAAGTTGCAAAGACTAAAGTTTCAGATCCAAAGAGATATTCTTTATCAAAGTTAACAGTCAACCACGCCCTCCTAAAACGGCTCATTTAAACACGCCCCCACATGTTTACGTCACTGTGTGGGAAGATTTGCATAACGCCGCCCAGATGTTCACGCAAAAAAAGAAGGGCGTAACTTAAATTCTCGCTGTTGCCGCATTTTATGGAGGATGAGGACTTTCCTGAACAAGTAACCTCCAATGCTTCTGTGCAAAAAGGCGGTTTCTATAAAGTGGGGCAATTCCAACTTTCCAATGACAGTCTGGCACTTCTGACTCACAGCCTGTAAGTACGTTTTCATATTTAAAGAATTTGCTAATGATAAATCAAACGCGAGTTTTGAGCAGTGTAGAGTAGCGCTTGTTGTTTGTCGTTTCTCTGATCACAAATGTAGACATGGTTTTATGTTTATGTGGTGCGATATGCCATGCAACGCGTTAAAAGACAGTATAAGTCATATTTATAATCAATAATTATGTCCCCACTGGATGCAACAAATGCCTCGTTTGTAATGGGTTTTTTGGTTTTGTCTCGTCACGCCTGGACACATGGCATCACAGTATGGTGATGGGTGTAACATTTCCATCACATGCTTGAGGAATTCAGCCAATCACAACGCACTGGATAGCTGGCCAATCAGCATACACCTCGCTTTTCAGAACGATGAGCTTTGTAAAAATCGATGTGTTTTAAAAAGGCGGGGCATAGAGGAGCAACAATAATGTACAGTATGTGGAAAATAATGTGTTTTTTTACATTGTATTTGTGAAATGTATTTATACATTGTATTTATATAGTTCTTTCTGAAATATTTAATCTAGCATTTTTTAGAAGTTGATCATTGTTTCAGAATGTTCAGAGAAAGTTCAAAAGTAACATTACCATGTTTGCAAAATGCTAAAGTGGAATGATCCCTTTGATGTCCACAAAACTAATAAATAAATAAATTAATTAATTAAAAATTAAAAAAACAATATTCAGAGGACATTCAAATGTAATGTTCGCATAATGTTTGTAAAAGGATATAACTGAATGTTTCTTTTGTTCGCTGAACAAAGAAAAAAAAAGTTTTAAAACATTTCAGACCATTCAGGAAAAACGTTTTCATAACTTGATGGGAACTTTAGCGAAATGTTGAGTTATGTTGTACAGGTTTCTTCCAGTAATGTTAACAGAACATTCATTTAAAGTTATCTGGTCTTTAATAATGTTCTCAAAACGTTAGCACAAAAACATTGTTTATACATTGTTTATGGAAAGTATTTTTTGTAATTGTTTTTTTTTTTTTTTTTTTTAGTTAAATGTTCATACTTGTTTTAGAGCATTCAGAGAGCATTCAAAAGTAACTTTCTCATAATGCTTGCTAAATGGTAAACTGGAATGTTCCCTTACGTTCACGTAAACCAAGAGAAAAGAGTTTTAATCATTTAATAACTGGACATTTGGAATGTTCAGAGAACTGTTCTTATAACATATTTTTGTTAGCTGGGTAGCATTTAATATTTTATTATTTGTTTATGGGTTTTTGTGGTTTTATGTTAATATGTTGATTTATTTTTCTCATTCTAATTATTCAATAAGCAGCAGTTTTTTGAGTATACACTTCTGTATTTTAATTTAGTGAATCACTTTGTGATACTGAAGGAAGGACTTACACGTTTGACCTTTTGCCCTGCTGTCTAATGTATGTCTGTAGTGTTTTATGAGGCGTTCGCTGCAGGCACATGAAGAAACTCATTTGCATAGGATGCTCATTCAGTGCGCAGCTAATAGAGAGATTGCATGTATAGATTAGATGCTCTCAGGTGGACGAAATGTTAAGCAAAACAGTCATTTCTCCCTAGTTCAGTCAGTGATGTATTATCAGCATCTTGCATCTATTGAATTGATGTCTTCTTTTCAAAATGTTCAATTTCTCATTTGTAAAGTGGATGCAATGAATAATTTGTGTGTGTGTGTGTGTGTGTGTGTTTGGAAACACACAGACAACAAGGCTGCATAATGAAATCAATACAATCAAACGAAGCCAAGCGCTCTGCACCATAAATGCTGCTTCAGCAAGTCCTCGGTGTGTTTAAAGAACAAATACATCGAAATTTTTCATGCCCTCATCACCTCTACAAGGTTATCTGTATCAGAGCGCCACAACATCCGTCCTGCCTTTGGCTTTCGCTGATGGCTGCTCCTTTGCTCGGCTGTTATTTTCTAAATTAACTCGTACTATACATTTGCTGACTTTCAGATCCTCATAAGAGCTCCATTTGGCCCGTGCAAGATATTAGACGAGGAAATGATTCACCTTTATATTTAGCTAATGAAGAAAAGAGCACTGGTTAATACTTTCAGATTGCATTACCGTTTGAGAAATTGTATGATTGGATCCTTCAGGGGACTTTTACACATTTTGGGCTTTTCTATAGGAAAGAAAAAAATGTTAATTCATATCTCAATTGTTTCTCCTAAAAAAATCTGGAGAATGAATTGTGTCATTTAGTGAATTGTTCAGTTGTTTCTCCTGAAAAAAAAAAAATTTTTATTTAATTTTTTTAATTTAATTTTTATTTATTTATTATTTATTTTTTGAAAAGGAACAGTTCATTTAATCTTTATGGCAAAAACGTTGCATATGTGTTTTTTTTAGTTGAGTATCGTATTTGATCTATCAGGCTTTTATGATTCATATAGTATGATATTGTATAGTATTCATATAGTATAATATAGGAGAATATGGAGGAAAATCACCTACGTTTTATTCAAAGGCCCAAAATAACCAAAAATATGCAATGTTGTGCAGATGCTGATATTTATATGGCCAAAAAGTGATGAAATTCTGATGCTTGTAATGTAAATTAGTGAGATACTTATAACACTATAGCAGATATTCACATAAAATGATCTAAATATCAGTCGTCGCTCTATATTTGTAGTAATGTGTCTCAGTAAGATGAGATGTAAATGATCCAAACATATAATGCAGTGATTGAGAGATGAAGAAATGAAGGCTCCTCAGAAGATGTGAGATGTTCTGGAGGCTTGTGAAGATCATTCCTCCGCTGAGGAACAGTGAAAGTAAAGCTTCTGGAAACAAACGCTCCTCAAAGATCCTGATGATCAGATTTGAGACTCTAAAACATGATTGATGGAGAATCAAGTAAAGCTGAGCTGCTTCAGTCCAGTAAGAGTTCATCTGGAGATATTACTGCAGTTATACTCACGTTTACTTGATCAAAATAAGTCAGATTTGACTTAAGATAAGATTTGACACTTGAAGCTCCAGCTGAAGGTGGATATATGTATAATTATATTAAAAGTTGTTTTACTTGATTTAAAAAAAATCTAAAATATCAATCAGACGACAGAGACATGGAGATTGTGGGCAAAACAGGTTTAACAGCAAAGGTTTGATTGTTTATCATTTAGAGACCTTAGAATTTCATAATCAAATATGATACTGTAGCTGCAGGTTAAACAAAACTTCAGATCTCCATAAAACTCTCTTGAGCATCGAAAGAGCAATCTTTGAGCCATTTGAAATTTAAAAACATTCACATTCAGCATTAAGTGGAGAAAGTGCACTGGGTTCTGTATACGTGAAGCCACAGGTGGCGTCAGGACCCGTGGCATTTTGACAGCTTGATAGACAGCAAGAGTGCTGTGATTTTCTTTAATATGATTTGACACCAAAGGCAAAACTAAACTGAAGGACAATGAAACCACTGACATTTTCTCCCCGTTTGTGTGATCAATAACTGTGGCGGGAAGCAGACATGCTCCAGGAGCTGAATTTTATTCCTCAACACCATATTTTCTAAGTGTTTCATGTGACTGCGCTCCTGCTCACCTGCTGGGAATTTAGATTTGGGCCTTGCTTCACTATAGATCATTGCATTTTTGGAAGACCTTTTCAAGAGTTCATCTCTGCCATTAGCATGACGTTTAATGGTGTTTTGTGTCATCCTGGCATTCTGCCTTAGATCTGTGAATGAGAAAATGATGGAACAGGATGAAGTAAGAGTTGGCTTGACACTGTCTGAAAACACAAACATTTCCAATTCCTTCTTCAGTTTATTAAAGGGATAGTTCACCCAAAATGGACAATTCTGTCATGATTTATTCACCTTCATATCGTTCCAAACCTTATGACAGACTTTCTTCTTTAGAGCATGAAAGGAGATGTTTCCCGCTGCTTGAATGGGTGCTGTTGAGCTCCAAAAAGGACAAAAAAGTCTAATAAAACTATGTCTGTATGACTGTATGTGTGTTACATTCCCAGCTAACAGAACATTCTCACGATCGTTTTTAGAAGATGTTAAGTTCTTAAAGTAATGTTTGTGGAATGGACTTATAACTTTAATAATATTTGTAAAACGTACTCATAACACAGAGAAAACGATTTTTAGAACAACATTCTCAGAAATGTTATATTTTGGGTGAAAATAAAGTTAATAGAATGTTGCGAGAAACATTTTAGGAACATTTAAATAACGTATGAATCACAATAAGAAAACCGAACATTTTAACTTTCTTAAAATTTTTTTAAAACAATCATTGAAATAACATTTTATTTTAGGTGAAAAGGTTAATAGAAATGTTTTAGAAAACTTTAAATAGTGTTGATCATGAAATTTTAACATTGTTAGAATATGAAAAATAAACGTTCAAATAAGGGTTTTTTTTTTGGGGGGGGGGGTTAAAGTAAAGATAATAGAACGTTGAAAGAAATGTTTTCGTAACCTTTAAATAACCTTACAACCATGACAAGAACACTGGACAATTCTACATTTTAGAAACATTTCCCACAATGTTTTTCTGACCTAAATTGGTTACCTGAGTTCCAAGTTATGAGGTTATTTTTTTGTGGGAAAAAGTTCTTTAGATTATTAAAATGTTCGGTTAACACTTTACTTAAAGCCTTAATGTATAATGCAATATAATATAATATAAGCTGGTATACATAATGTACATTATATGTTTTCATGAATAATTGTAAAAGTTAAAACATTTTAATATTTTCAGATAAAGGCTTTCAGTAAAATGTTACCAAATGGTCTTTACACACACACACACACACACACACACACACACACACACACACACACACACACACAAACGGGCTCTTTTTTTGAGTTTTTTGTTATAGGTTTTTTTTTGGGGGGATTTTAATGTTGTTTTTTTTTTGTTTTTGTGTGTATGGTGTATAAGAAAATCACCCTCATGCACTCAAGTCCAGGTTTGTTCAGAGATAATAAGCAAACTAAATACAGCCTGAACAACACAAACAAGCATCCTGACCAGCTCAGGTGCCTTCCAGCTGGCTGGGACAGATAATTGACCCGTCTTGGCAGCTCGAACTGGATAACAGGTACAAGCATGAATCTCTCTGATTGTCTGGTTAGAGAGAGCTTCAGGAAATTCCAGCAGCAGAAAAACCAGCACACAGCAGCTTTTGAACAGCACAGCCACTGGAACGTTTATGGAAACATAAATTGGTTTTGGAGTTATAATTTGTTTTTCTCCATACAGTCTTAGCCGTTGTGCAATTTTACATTTTTCTTTTCAAGAAATACAATAACCAATTGTCCTGGGTTTCCTTTTGTTTTCCCTAGTCCTCAAAATAAATATAAAAGTGCTGGTCAGGTGGAAGTATTAAAGCGTGATCGTTTGTTCCCCAGGCACTTTTAAAGGAAAATATTCTCAACCGTATGAAAAATATGTGCTATATCAGTATCATTGGTTTAACACAGATTTCCCTACACTTTGCATGCTACTCTGGTAAAAGAAACATGACAGCACATGCTTCTACCTGAATTAACTCTATTTCATCTGTTTTTTAAACACCTGCATTTCATAATGCAATGGAAGTATGCTTTGCGCTCTCAGTTTTGTGTCTATCTGACTCTACTGAGCATTAGTGTAAATGATCTTTTTTAGGTTGGTTAGTGGCATTTATGTTGTACAGATGCTGTAACTGCATTTTTCTGCAGGCAAAATGCATATTTTTGCATTGAAGGCCATTGAAGGGATCTGATCAAAGTCTTTGAAAGATTAAAGTGCTTTGCATAATTTTTCAGACTTTTATTGTTTATAAGACAGACAGACAGATATATGTAGAATATGTTTGAAATGTTACCTATATAAGAGTTCATTTTATTTTGTTTATATATTCATATTTAATAAATTAAGTTTTGTAGATCAGGGTGGAAGAACACTTCATTTTCCATAATGCATCTTGAATTATGATCCACTTTTTTAATGGAATTCAGTTCAGCTGTAGGGCTTTAGCTTTTTGCTGGTGTTGATCAAGATGTTTTTTTACTCATGAAAACTTAATGATCAAAGAAACTTTGGAATAAACATTTTATGTTTAAAGATGTAGCAGAAATATTAAAACACAACACATTTTCCTTTATCCACAGATACAGGCATATTGAAGCAAACACATTCTTTAAATACAATTTCATATGACAGTGATTTTGTTTCATATTAGATCTAAAATAAACTAAAACGCATTATCTGTCAGAAATTTCAAAACTCATTTAAATCACTGTCTGTTCGAGTATTTCAGGAAATATGCAAAATGTGTGTTATGACAAAATCTTATGTTGTTGAGGATTGTTCTATGATCTTCAGTGTTTGTAATATAATGCAAAGCTGATCCTCCCTATACGCAAAATATGCAAGTTGCATATGGCCCCCGAAACACCAGGGGGCCCCCTTGCTCTCAAATATGATTTAATTCTAGTTTCATTTTTGAATTTGACTAGCCGTTATGAAAACATGAATGATCATTTCTTGTAATGCGGTGCACTGTCGCCCTTTCTAAGTACAAATCTGTCAAATCATGTAACATGAATGTCGTACAGTCTCGCTCAAAACATAAAAAATGAGTTGAAAGCTTTTGATTCGAGATGGAGTGAAACACGGACAAATGTGTTTCATTCATTCGTTCATAACCACTCATACCCTACCGTTTTTTTTTTTTTTTTTTCAGTTATTTAAGTGCATCATCCGGGTGTTTAAAGTCCTTTTTCTTTTTGGAATTGTTAGTGTGAACGCACTACTCACACTATTTATAATACAAAACATCATGGAATAGTGCATAAGTACGCGATTTGGGACGCACTTTCAGTGTGTCATTTCCTATGAGTGATGATGTGGAATGTACTGTATGTACGCCCGCTATTCAGGTTGTGAACTCTGAAGTTATAGGATGTTGCCAGGGTGTTGCTATGCAGTTGTTTGAATTTTCTGGGTGATTGCCAGGGTGTTGCTATGCAGTTCTTTGGGTTTTCTAAATAGCATTACTCAGTGGTTGCTAGGATGTTTTTCTTTTAGTGTGTTCTTTTAGTTTGAGATGAGACAAACTACAGGAGCGAGGTGAGCCCTTTGGCTGGGTGGTGCAGTGACAACAATCTATCTCTGAACGTGAAGAAGATGAAGAAGATTGTTGTTGACTTCAGGAGAGTGCACACTCAGCATGCTCCTCTGACCATCAATGTTGCGACTTTGGAGAGAGTGAGAAGCACCAAGTTGCTGGGTGTGCACATCACAGAGGACCTCTCCTGGACCTAAGCATGATTGTATCACTGGCCAAGAAAGCACGGCTGCGTCTCTACTTCCTCTGCAAACTGAGAAGAGCTAGAGCCCCAGCCCCCATCATGTGCACCTTCTACAGAGGCACCATCGAGAGCATCCTGACTAGCTGCATCACTGTGTGATATGGCACCTGCAACGTGTCCTGCCGGAAGACCCTTCAACGCATAGTGAGAGTAGCTGAGAAGATCATTGGTGTCTCTCTCCCCTCCCTCCAGTACATTTACGGAACCCGTCTCGCTCACAAAGCCCTCTGCATCGCAGGTGATCCCACTCACCCGTCACACAGCTTCTTCAGTCTGCTGCCATCAGGGAGGAGACTGCGGAGTCTCCAGGCCAGGACCAGCAGACTGAAGGACAGCTTCATTCATCAGGCTGTCAAGAAGCTGAACTCACTCCTGAACTTGCCCCCCCTTCCCTCTTCTGCCACAGGTACCACTGAACTATGAACCCCCCCCCCCCACCCCAGGTCCTTCCACTCCCCCCTCCCACTAACATACGGTGACATGCACCAGTCACTTTGTGCAGCATTGGTTTGCTCACTACCTCATTCAGCATAGAACTGACGTCATTCTACTACCTCTTCAGTCAGTTTAAATAAAAGAACTGCTCTCTGAGTCCTTTGTTAGTTTAATCAGACTGAATAAGCTTTTTTGCACTACAATCTTTTTATCTGCACTGTTTATTCACTTCACTGGTTTGCACTCTATCTGCAATGTGCATTGTGCAGCTTTATTTAACTTTATTTATTTTATTTTTTTACATGCCCTTATTTGTACAGTTGTATTTTATATTTTATATTTTATATTTAATCTGTATCTGTCTGGATTTTTAGGCTCTACTGTTAGTGTTATCTGTATGCACCATGAGAGTAACGCAATTTCAATTCTCTGTATGTATGTACTGTACATGTGGAAGAATTGTTAATAAAGCAGACTTGACTTGACTTGCTATGCAGTTGTTGGTGTATTCTTGGTGTATGCTAGGATGTTATGGGATGTTGCCAGCGTGTTATTATGTAGTTGCTAGGGTATTCTGGGTGATTGTTAGAGCGTTACACATATAAGGTGTTGACAGGGCATTGCTAGGGTGTTATAGAATGTTGCCAAGGTGTTGCTATGCAGTTGTTAATGTATTCTGGGTGGTTACTATGATGTTGCCAGCGTGTTGCTATGTAGTTGCAAGGATATGCTGGGTGATTGTTAGGACATTATACAGTGATTTACATATTACATATGAGTTGTTTATGTTTTGTATTGTTTTGTGGTTTCTGTTATGTGGTCTTAGTGGGCATATTGCCATGCATTTGCTAAGATACTGTACGTTTTTCTTTCAGTGTGTTGCGGTGCAGCTGTTAGGGTATTTTGGGTGGTTCCCAGAATGTTATATGATGTTGCAAGGGTGTTGCTACAGTATGTAGTTGCTAGGATATTCTGGGTGGTTTTTAGGGCATTACGCAGTGATTACTAGGATGTTATAGGATGTTACCAGGGCATTGCTGTGCAGTTGCTAAGGTACTATACGTTTTTCTTTTAGGGCCCTATCTTGCACTAAGCGCAATTGACTTTGTACACCGACGCATGTGTCATTCCTATTTTGCACCCGCGCAAAGCGCGCTTTTCCCTCCACGGAAGCACGTCGTTAAACTAGTGAATGAACTTGCGCTCCCTGGGCGGTTCAGCGCAAAAAAGGAGGCGTGTTCTGGCGCAAACAGTCCCTGGTGCTATTTTGCTGTTCCATTAAACAATTGCGCCACTGACCAGAAAAAACCTAGTCTAAAGTCAGTGGCGCGTTGCGCGTTGTTCATTATGCTATTTTAAGGGCGCATGCTTGACCATAATGTATAGCGTGCACAACGCGCATACACTTTGCTCATGTAGTAATCTACACAGATGCAACAGTTATTTTTGCAAATCATAAATTGTTACACTTAAAAATTATTAACACATGAGATGACGGAAATCATTGTGGTGTGCCACGAAGATGTGAAAAAATAGGCATAAATCTAGCTTACAAATTATTCAGGCTAATTGTAGTAATTAAGGATCAGACCTTTTTTGCCCAATAGTGGCAAGACATATATGTACATCATCAGTCTCCTCGTCTGTGAACCGCTCCTGGCGTGCGCCTGGTAAATACGCTATAATAATAGCAATCCATAATGGAACTTGCGCACCTGCTTTTAAAGGGAATGTTGGATGACGCTCTGATTGGTTTTTTTCACGTTACGCCCAAACCACACCTATGAATAATGAAGCTACTTCAGACCAACCCATTTTAGATTTGCGCCGGGCGCAAGAGCCATTTATCCCGCCGGGAAAATAGCAACAGCGCCGAGACCCGCCCACAAAGTTACTTGCGCTTCGCGCTTTGACACTTGCGTTTCAGATCGTTAAAATAAGGCCCTTAGTGTGTTGTTATGCAGTTGTAAGGGTATTCTGGGTGGTTTCTTGGGCATAGCTCAATGGTTGCTTATTGGACAGAGAGTGATCTGTTGCGGCTCTTTTTTTTTACATTATTCAGGCTGTGAAGTCCAAAGAAGTTCTAGGATGTTGCCAGCGTGTTGCTATGAAATTGCTAAGATTTTCTGGGTGGTTACTAGGGCATTGCTCAGTCATTTCTAGGATATTGCCAGGGCATTGCTATGCAGTTACTACGGTACCTTAAGTTTTTTAGTATGGTATTATACAGTTGTTAGGGTATTCTGGGTGGTTGAAAGGATGTTGCCAGGGTGTTGCTATACAGTTGCTAGGGTATTCTAGGTGGTTGCTTTAGCAGACAGAGAGCGATCCAATGCAGCTACTTTTTTTTTCTTGCATTATTCAGGTTATGAACTCTGCAGACATTTGCACTTCCTCATGATGTTGATAGCTGGTGCAGTCAAACTGTGCTGTACGTACCAGAGTAATGATGCAGACGATCAGAACAGCCTGCAGACAATAACAGTAAACGAGCCGTTGTCTCATTCAAGCCATCCTCCTCCACAAACCCTAAGCCTGGGCCATTTGCTTTATTCTCAAATCTGCCTCTCAGTTTGGGCTTGACAAGGTAATTCCTCTAATGAGGAGAGAAATGTGGGTGAGTTCAAGCATCCTGCGGGCCGTTCACTCTCCAGAGGGTGTCCTGTGACACGTCATGATTCGCAGTGAGGAATGACGCAGACGCTCCACATGTTTGCAGGCGTTAATTTACATGACACTCATGCAAATGATCAGCGGCGCCACATTCTTCACACACTGACTTTGTGTTTATTTTATTTCACCTGCAGATTCATACAGATTGTGAAGAACATGTTTGTCTCCACAAAATATACTGTCATGCTTTTTTAGTGTGTTGCTATGCAGTTGCTAGGGAGTTCTAAGTGGTTGCTAGGATGTTTTAGAATGTTGACAGAGTGTCGCTATGCAGTTGCTAAGTTACTGTATTTAGTTGTGCTTGTACTTCTATGCAGTTGTTAGGATATTCTAGATGGTTGCAAGGATTTTATAGAATGTAGGGTGTTGCTATGCAGTTGCTAGGGAGTTCTAAGTGGTTGCTAGGATGTTTTAGAATGTTGACAGAGTGTTGCTATGCAGTTGCTAAGTTACTGTATTTAGTTGTGCTTGTACTTCTATGCAGTTGTTATGATATTCTAGAAGGATTTTGTAGAATGTAGGGTGTTGCTATGCAGTTGCTAAGATACTATGTTTGTATGTGTGTTCCGCCATGCAGTTGTTCAGGGTATTCTTGGCAGTTGCTAGAATGTTATGAAATGTTGCCAGGGTGTTGTTATGCAATTGTTAGGGTATCCTGGGTGGTTGCTAGGGTATTGCTCAGTGGTTGCTGGGATGATATAAAATGTAGCCAGGGTGTTGCTATGTTACAGTAAGTTTTTATGTGTTGCTATGCAGATGTTAAGGTATTCTGGGTACTTACTAGTATATTATAGGATGTTGCCAAGGGTTCTGGGTAGTTGCTAGGATGTTAAAGTATGTCGCCAGAAGATTGCTATGCAGTTACTAAGGTAAGTTTTTATTTGAGTGTGTTGCTATGCGGTTTTGAGGTATTCTGGGTAGTTGTTAGGATATTATAAGATGTTGCTAGGGTACTCTGGGTGGTTGCTAAGGTGTTACTCAGTGGTTGCTAAGATGTTACATTATGTTAGGGTATTCTGGGTGGTTGTTCTAATGATGTTTTGGTTTTTTTTGTGGTTTTTTTGGTGTTTTTTTTTGTTTTATGGTTTTTTTTCTGTGTTTTGTTATGTTGTAACTTTTGCTCTAACTTTCGGTTGCTTAGGGAGGGTATTTTACGCTCTATGGACTTCTTAGTTTTGCTAAAGGATTCCTCAGTGGTTTGCTAAGCCATTACTGTGTGGTTTGTTCTAAATGTTTTTTTTTTTTTTAACATGTCATGAAGTTCTAGAATCAAATGCAACACCTGGATCACATGATGATGAGCACTAGTAATAGTGACTGTACAAACAGCATCAATAATAACTTACAGTCGTTTCTTCAGTCAGGTGTGGAACATGAAAGGTCTTTTCTTCCAGCTTTGTGGCCCATCTGTTTACTGCGTCTCTGTGTGATAAACTGCTGCTCAGTGTTGATAATACTTCAGCAGAGAGTCACAGATTCATTTACCAGTCGGCAGACTGTGACGCTTCGGCAGGAACAAGAGCATTTCTCTTAAAGCACCGTTTCCCCCATCTTCCCCTGCAATGTGTCCAGGAACGAGTTCAAAGCGGCCGCGTTTAGACGAGAGGAGTATATATTTGCATGAAACCAGCCGAGTAAGATCTCTCCGCTCGACCGGCAGCTCTTGGCACAGGACGAATAGATCACGGGGTGGGAGTTTGCAATTGTGAGCTTTTTTCCGACACGCATCCGATAAATGTTTTCCACGTTGTGCTCTTGAAAAGCAGCAGTTTGAGAAGCAAACAGACATCTATAAAAGTAAATTACAGCCCGCCGTCGCTCCGGTGTAACCCCTGCTTATATTTATTCTGTCAGAAGCGCTTTGCCCACATCGTTGAATAATCGTGATTATTCAGAATCGCATGTAGGTTGAGCAATTCATATTCCTCCTAAATGGCCCGCTGTCGACGTGGGCCGGAATAAACCCACTTCAGACTAAATCCAATTATCACATAAGAAAAGGCAATCCATATTCAGATATGTAATTATACGCACTGCCTTCCCCTGTTTTTAAAAGGCCGAGCACACGGTGCCCTCTTAAAGGCATCGCTCGTTTGTTTATCATCACAAATGAATAAGTCCATTATCCACGCACAATGACGTCTATGCAAATCCCTCCGACTGTGTTTCACAGGTTTATTTATGAATTGTTGCTCCTCTAATAGTTGAGTCCTTATTTTCATGCACACTTTATACTTGTGTGACTTTGAGGTGAAAAGTTATTGGAATTAGCCTGCATTGCGACCGATATATATATATGATAAACGGTTTGCTAAGCTGCATTGGAGACTCTTAAATAAAAGGGCCATTTCTCCGCAGTTGCTACAGGACACGCTCTTAGCAACTGTAATTAACAGTGACAGCTAATTAAAGAGGTAATGCACAAGTCTTCAAGCTGCTGTAAATACGTGTTATTGCGGGCCGCTCTCCAGCACGGCTGGTAATTGCTTTTTTTAAGCTCAAAATATTTGCTAACTTCTTTCTGACAGACAGACTGTCCCTGAAACAGAGCGAGATGTTTCTCGGCCTCTGGAGGCTCAGATGTGCTGTGCGGTGAACTGCGAACCCAATCCGTCTCGATGAAACATGAAATCACTCTCGCTGTATCTGAGAGCTCTGGTTTTATGACAAGTTAAAGGGATAGTTCACCTC
>NC_056581.1:18962859-19062859 GCF_018340385.1 Cyprinus carpio | reverse complement strand
AACAGAGTCAGTATATTTAGCTGAATTATTTGCAGAAAAAGAATAAAACTACAATAGCTGCTCAGTGTAAGCGTTGTGCTGTTGTATCCATTCGTGCTGCTGTGATCAATGGTTTATGAGCCGTGTTGCAGTGGAGCTGAACATACGGTCATCCAACACTTTGAGAGCAGAACGCGCCGTTAATATCAGTGCCACAAATGCTTGGCCCAGCTTCAATAACACCAAATGCAATCTTTAGAGCTTGTAATTTCAGAAATGTTGGGACTGTACAATGTCCTCACATTCATCACAAAGTAACCGATAAAAACCTTGTTGTAATATGAAGGTATCTTCTTTGCTGTGTGAAATATATGGCTTTTGCTTTGCTGGAGCCGTTGAGCAGAATCCATCATCTTCACATTTTGGTTTTATTTCTGCAAGGTAGAGTTTTCATTTTAACTTTAGTTTTAATACTGTACTTTTGCCTATTTGCATTTTTTTGCATATTTCTGTTTATATAAGTGATCTTATCATTGCTCTCATCTCAGACGCTTTATTTTTCCTCTGCACCTGCGTGTGTTTAAATGTAATATCATCATGTAATGAGCTTCATTATGTGCTCTTATAGATAGTGCTGGATTATCATTATATGAGGTTTTAATTATGTTGTGTTAATGATTTACACTAGAGGCCAATCTCTGCAAAATTGGTGCTAAAGTACATAAAGACTTTCTGTGTCAGTGATAGATATTTTAGAATCATTGAAAGATTAATGTACTTTTTATCAATATTTTGAATTGCCTTTTATTTTTATTATTATTATTAATAATAATAATAATAATTTTAAATATGCCTATATAGTTTATAAATTTTTTATTTCAGCTTTAGTTGTTTTGGTATAACACTAAATGAAAAGGAGAAACGTTGCTTTGGCAACTAGCAGAAATAAAACAAGTTTAAGTTTTTTAACAGAAATGATATTCAATTTATGTTATTTTAGTATTATTTGTATTATATAGTATGCATTAATATTTTGAATTTAGATTTTATTGTCATATATGCAGTTTTCATTTTAATTTGTCATGGGATTTAGATTTAAATTTAGTTTTAATATTTATTTATTTAGATTTTTTTTATTTAACTTTTAATTATTTTGGTACTTAATTTTTTTTTTTAGTTTTATTCATTTTTTTATGTGCTTTTATCAGTTTAATTAGTTTTTTGGTTAAATACAGATTAAGCTTACATTATATTTCAAATTTAGTTATAGTAATCTTAGAACTTTATCTTTAAATTATTAATTTCAGTTAGTTGCCAGTGTTATATTAGTATTATTAAAAATACTGTAGTTAAATCAAATTAACTGTTTTCTCTAATATTTGTTTGTGCATATTAAAGTTATTTGCAATTGTGTCTCGCAACTTTGCATTGCACAGGTCACATGTCTTATACATTAGCCATATTTAGTCTTAAAACAAGTGCTGTTGTCTCTTTAAGATGAGAAATATTCAGCTAAACTTGATTTAAGAGTCTGTGATTGACACGTCAGTCCAGGAGGTCTCAGGCGAGCTGGTGTGTTTTGTAACGTATGCTCAGTCAGTCATAGAGCCATATGCATTGCTCGCAGGCATCAGTGAGGCTGTGTAACTGCTTCAAAACTCATGCTGCTTCCCCCAAAGTTACTAGAAAGCCTGAGGATACTCATCACCACCGCGTCAATCAACACAACCGATCCATCCTTACTCAGACCTACTGTTTACTGAGCTGCGATGACTGAAACTCAATGTTTGGGAACATTACTTTTAACAACTCATTACATTGCACTGTTACTTTTTATGGAAAGTGAGGTGTTATTTACTTGGCATTGCTTCTTCCTCACCGTTAGTTGATTTGAAGGGATAGTTCACCCAAAAATGAAAATTCTGTCGCATATGTGTGCATTCCTCTTCTGGCAAACGTTTCAGTTACGTTGCTGTCTATGCATGGTCAGAAAGCTCTTGGATTTCATCAAAAATATCTTTGTGTTACATTTGTTTGTAATACATTTGTTTTCTGAAGATGAATGAAGTTTTACACTTGATTTACACTAGTAAATATGCAGCAGAATGGAGGTTTAGCTTTTATATGGTCAAAGAAAAACGTGGAAAAGAACATACAATCATATAAGCTCTGTACTGCAATCACATATACATCCATACATACATACATATATATATATATATATGATTTGAATTTATATTATTTGTTAAGTATTATTTATTTAATATGATGTTATAGTTTTATAGTAATAGTAATATTAATTTGAAATGTACCAATGTATCTGTAAAAAGGTAATTTTCGTGCTATCAGCCATCAGACAATTTTTTAAAAACATCCGATGATCAGAACCGATGTATCCTGTCAACCAAAAGGGCGGGAACATGCATGGAATTCATGCTGTGTGTAAAATAGATGTTTCTTGTGTGGAGTTACTTTGAAGTGTGCAATGACAACAAAAATGCAGTTTGGAAGCTCTGTTCTACTAATTTGATTACACACCTTAGATGCTGAAATGGCAAGGAATATGACGAGTTCATCTTCAGCTATAAAAGCTAAATGCCAAAACAAAGGCTCTATCGCGCAAGTTTTTGACAGCACCAGAAAATTCAAACCTGACAGCACGAAAGCTAAATGGAAAGTAATGGAGTTTATGGCGCTTGATGATCAACCGTTCTCTATATCTCACAAGCATTCACTGACATGTTAGATGGAAAACTGACAGATCAAGAGTGCCCGCTGATGTACGTGACAACACAAGGATTATGGCTAAAGCCGTGACAGACAGTGATATTATGAGTTTGCCCTGCATGGCTCATTCCCTCCAGCTGGCTGTCAACAAAGACATATTAAGCCAGCAAAGTGTGACAGAATTGGTCAGTATGTGCCAAAAGATTGTAGGCCACTTTAAACACTCACAACTTGCTTCTTCACATCTACAGTCCATTCAGACACAGATGGATCTTCCACTAAAGAGACTTAAGCAGGATGTAAATATGAGGTGGAATAGCAGCTTCTATATGATGGAAAGTCTTTTGGAACAGAAACGAGTGCTTGCTGCATACGCTGCAGATTACGAGCTACCTGTCACACTTACTGCGCAGCAGTGGGCACTGATGGAAAGCATAACCACACTTCTCTCTCCATTTGAACAAATAACTAGAGAGATTAGCAAAGAAGGTGCGTCTGCTGCTGACAGTATCCCCCTGTTCGAGACTCTAAAAAGGTTATTCAGCAAAGAAGCTGACAGTGACCATGGAGTTAAAACAACAAAAACATTACTGGTTTTCAATAATTCATATTTGTTGTATCGCAACAGTCCCTGATCCATGATATAAAGACACGTTTTTTGATGCTGACACAAAACTGCTAATGCACGAAATGCTAGTTGCGGAGATAAAGAAATTTGGAGAAGATGGGCAGAATCTAGAAGGTAGAAGGTTTTAGTCGTTATAAAAACAAATAGGCCTTATTGTTTTTTTTTTCCTTTAATTTTAGATATCGTACAACCAAAGCAGGCTCGCATAAACACAATAGAATCAACAACAACATCTTTCTCTGCCATCTTCAACAAAATTGTTTTAAAAAAAAATGGGACTGTGACAGTGCGAGTGTGTCAACGCAAGTTGCTAGTTATTAAACATTTACTTTATAGTAAATATCACCAGTTTGATGTTCAATGATAAGGCAGTGATGCTTTTGTTTGTGGTGAGTGAATGTGAGCCTAACAATAGTTTTTGTTTGTTTGTTTGTTTTTTATAATTTAATCAATGTTAAAATGAATTAATGACATTCAAGAAGTTAAAAAATCTTAACTGAATCTTCTGAATTTAGTTAATGTGTTAATGTTAATTTGAGCAATGTGTTTTGTGTTTATGAGACCAGTTACTGTGAAACAACTGTTTAAATGGTGAGAATACATTTTTTGCATTGCTTACAGATTTATGGAATTTATTTTTATTATTTAAAAAAAAAAGGTATAAAATGCAGAACCACCAAACTATCGGCTATCGGCTGAGGAATTAGTATCAGAGCATCTCTAATATTAATATAATATTATAGTATTTATTTTTCTGTTGCTTCATTTTATTACTAGTTTAATAGTTTAATTTAGCTTTAAAGATATACAGTGGATATAAAAAGTAAAAGTGGGGGGGGGGGTAAAAAAAATAAAATAATGTGGTTGCATAAGTGTGCACACCCTTGAACTAAAACTTTGTTGAAGCACCTTTTGATTTTATTACAGCACTTTTTGGGTATGAGTCTATCAGCATATGCACATCTTGACTTGGCAATATTTGCCTACTCTTCTTTGCAAAAACACTCCAAATCTGTCAGACTGTGAGGACATCCCCTGTGCACAGCCCTCTTCAGATCACCCCACAGATTTTCAATTGGATTCAGGTTAGGATGCATGCCTTGGGTCGTTATCATGCTGAAAGATGAAGTTCCACTTCGTTTTGTGCCAATATTGACTGGTATTTGGAACTGTTCATAATTCCCTCCACCTTGACTGTTTCTTGTGGTGCTGAAAACAGCCCCAAAGCATGATCCTGCCACCACCATGCTTCACTGTGGGTATGGTGTTCTTTTGGTGATGTGTGGTGTTGTTTTTGGCCCAATTATGGGCCAAACACATTTTCCCACGTGCTTTCGGTAGACTTCAAATGTGCTTTTGCAAAATTTAGCCGGGCTTGGATGCTTTTCTTTGTAAGAAAATGCTTCTGTCTTGCAAAACCCTACCCCATAGTCCAGACATATGAAGAATACGGGAGATTGTAGTCACATGTCATACACAGGCAGTACTTCCCAGAAATTCCTGCAGCTCCTTTAATGTTGCTGTAGGCCTCTCAGAAGCCTCCCTGACCAGTTTTCTTCTCGTCTTTTCATCAGTTTTGGAGGGACGTCCAGTTCTTGGTAATGTCACTGT
Source organism: Cyprinus carpio (assembly GCF_018340385.1). Classification (NCBI taxonomy): domain Eukaryota; kingdom Metazoa; phylum Chordata; class Actinopteri; order Cypriniformes; family Cyprinidae; genus Cyprinus; species Cyprinus carpio. The sequence continues at coordinate 19,057,914 of NC_056581.1, read as the reverse complement.
TGCGCTATATTTCTCCACTTGATGATGACTGTCTTCACTGTGTTTCATGGTATATGTAATGCTTTGGAAATTCTTTTGTACCCTTCTCCTGACTGATACCTTGTCCTTTTAACAATGAGATCCCTCTGTTGCTTTGGAAGCTCTCTGCGGACCATGGCTTTTGCTTTAAGATGCGACTAAGAAAATGTCAGGAAAAGCCTGCTAGGATGGCTGAAATTTGTTTTTTGTTTGTGGTTGTTAATTTAAATGATGACAGGTGTGTGTACTGACTCCTATTTAACATTAGTTTGAATGTGACTGCCTAATTCTGAACACAGCCACATCTCCCGTTATAAGAGGGTGTGCACAGTTTTTTTATTTTTATTTTTGTTTGTTTATTTTAAGTAACATTTTTTTTTTTTTTGGTTATGGTTTTAGTTTTAATTAACTATTATAACTATGTGTTTATTTACAGTGTCAGACGATGCTGTAGATCATGGCCCTTCAGAGCAGCTGCCATGCAGTTTGTATCCCGATGAGAATTACCTGAGACATTCCAGTCTCTCTCTCACAGAGGCGCTGGGGAATAAAAGTATTGTGCCGGTTGATCCCAGCATGCAAGTCTTGACACTGGCGCATCGGTCGCACATTGACTGAAAAACAGTCACTTTAAGAGCTCGAGAGAAGAATTGATCTATTTATCTCGGTGAAAATCCCTAGAGGAGCTGGCAAAGCAGCCCGGGCTACTCATGTGTAACAAATTGCATCCAGCATCACCTCTGTGAGCCTCCGTCGCTGCTTCGAATAGAAGAGCACGATTCCCCACAGGACGTGCCGAATGAAATCAGCATTCAGCCAGAAGTGAAAGTGACCACAGCCACCTAAATGATGCATCTTTACTCCACAGACTCACACGGTAACAGCTTGAGACCATTTCTTTAAAAGTTTCAAGACGAGTAAACTAGCAGGCTGATAAATCAAGAAGGAGCCGTCAGACGGGTCACAGATCTACAGCAAAGTGAGCCGTTCATACTATAGACGCCATTATATAGAAATAATGTCGTCAGCAACTGGGTAATGCTCACAAGAACATTATTTGTACCTAAGACAAAGCTCGGGTGATATGGTAGTTGGGTAATGGAGGGGGTTGCATTTCAACTGGATGTCACTTTTGTCTCAGAAGTTTCTCCTAAATAACTCAGTAGTATTAATATATGTGGATAAATGTTGATGACAAATGTTTAAATTTAGATTTGATTTCTTTTAAAACTCTTCTCTGCTCAGCAATGGATGCTCTGCATTGAATGGGTGCCGTCAGAATGAGAGTCCAAACAGCTGATAAAAACATCACAATAATCCACAAGTAATCCACAGCACTCCAGTCCATCAGTTAACATCTGGAGAAGACAAAAGCTGAAACAAATTCATCATTAAGATGTTTTTAATTTCAAACCATTGCTTCCAGCTAAAATACTATTCTGTAATCCATAATAACGCTTCCTCCAGTAAAAAAGTTGTTTGGTCTGAATCAGGAGAGAAATCTGCACAGATCAAGCACCGTTTACAAGCCAAAACAGCTCTAAACAAATATGTGACCCTGGAGCACAAAAGCAGTCTTAAGTCTCTGGGGTATATTTGTAGCAATAGCCAAAAATACATTGTGTGTGTCAAAATTATAGATTTTTATTTTATGCCAAAAATCATTAGGATATTAAGTAAAGATCATGTTACATGAAGATATTTTGTAGATTTCCTCCTGTAAATATATCAAAACTTACAGTTAAGGTTTATTTTATTTCAGTTTTAGGTAATGAGGAGATGCATGTGAGTTTCTTTTTGTTTAGTCTCAATTTGTTCTCCATGCAATCTCATTCCAGTCTAAGAAGCAATAATTGAGATATTAAACAGCTCTAACTGGAGTTGTTTCATTCCTGTGGGCGTCTGAACGGTGTTAACCGTCTCTTTGAGTCGGTGTGTGAGAAACAAAGCTGCTCTTGGATGTGCTAATCTGAATGCAATCTTTCCCACCTCTCCACCTATAAACAGCTAAATGAGTGTCAGAACGCTAATTATTCGTGGACCACTGCAGCGTTTGAAATCTGAATGAATTTACTATGCCTATTTATCCCATCCTGTGTGACTGCGTTCAAATAGCTCTGTTATTTGCAATTAGTTGGATGCAGGATGTTCGATAGACTTTGAACGATGTGTTGTGTTAGAAATGCTGAGATGTTCCCAGAGTCCCAGTGCAGGAAGAACAAACACTGCTCATAACATTGATCACTAATCACCAAAAATCCACATGGTAAACTGCTGATTTTCTTTTCATTTTCAGAGGAACCGTCTAGATTGTCCTTCACATGATTCATGTTTCCCTGAGAGAGACGAAACTCCATCTGGCTTCGATTCTGAACCAAGTTGAAAGAAAGTAAAATGATACAGGAATATTTAGTTTGTTTATTTATTGTTGTTTGAGTGAGCTAATGTGGTTTCCCTCAGATGACGGAATTTACTTCTTTGGCCTTTGATGTCTGCTGTCTATTGTACATCAAGGACATCTGAAAAACCTGGAGAAAGCTGTTTGTTAGTATTCCCATTCATCTCAAAGACAGTTGCTCATCTGCTGTAGGATGCACGTGATTGAAAATCTGCCATCTTTGCTCATGGTAACCACAGAAATGTACAGTACTTCCAGAGATTCTTCAACCAGCCGAACAATTGCCTTTGAGATGAATAGAGATGTAAACCGATAGCCCTAGCTCTATTTTATTTTATTTTATTTTATTTTATTTTATTTTATTTTATTTTATTTTATTTTATTTTATTTTATTTTATTTTATTTTATTTTATTTTATTTTATTATTTTATTTTATTTTATTTTATTTTATTTTATTTTATTTTTTATCAATCAGCTAAATCTTGCACACTGACACCTTTATTTTCCTTTTTATATTAGTGCATTTTATTAATTTTGTTTTCTTTGTTTTCTTCTTTTGTTCCTCTTTTGTAAGTCACTTTGGATAAAAGTGTCTGCTAAATCCATAAATATAAATGTTTTAATTGAGCTGAATTGTATTTATTTATTTTACTATTATTTTTTATAGTTAATTTATCTGGATAGCTCTCTCTAAGTATTATTGACCTTTTTGGGCCATGTTTAACAGTTAAATCTTGAACATTAATTCCTTTTATTTTTTTAATTATATTGTTTTATTTGATTATTTTTGTTTGATTTTATTTACTATTTATTTTATTATTATAATTATTATTATTATTATTTTACTTTGTTTTATTGGTCATTTATAGCTATTTGTAAGTATTATACTTTTTGGCCCATTTTGTTTTAATAAATTTGTTATTGTATTTTATTTATTTATTTTATTTTTAAAGCGGCTTATTTACATGGATAGCTCTCTACAAGTATTAAGCCTTTTTTTATTTTAATTTTTTACTTTACTTTACTTTACTTTACTTTACTTTACTTTACTTTACTTTACTTTACTTTACACCAGCATATTACTGGTCTCAAAGTTAACAGTCCATGATTGAAAAGTCACATGACCTCAGTGTTGATTTTATGGGGCTTTGAGTAACAGAAAATGTAGTTACTGTAACTAGAAGACCTGTCATGATCACTAATCTAGTCCAGGTTTGTTTATGCTGATCAGTGGAGCTGGTCTAAACTTGGTGTACCAAGAAAGTTTGGTTGGTGAAGCATTGTGTTTGGTTGGGTTGCTAGCTGTTGTTGTGGTCTTGTAGATGTTTTGTGATTCATATGTTTTTTAATGTTGTAAAAACCTGTCAGCTTTATGTAAGAAGATCTGAACTGATAGTATAATCTGCGAATGTGTCAGACATCACCAACCCAGATGCTTATCGAGCCAACATCGGTGCGAATAACATATAAGGAAATGTTTATCCGTCAAGCCACGCATTATAAACCATTGTTCCTTTTCACAGGAATAGATAATAGTTGGAGCAGAACAGACAGTCCGAGTTTGATGAGCTGTATATAGCCTGAGAGGGAGGTTATCTGCTAAAATCACACAGATTCCTATGGAAAAATGAAAGAGCTGAAATCAGAGGAACCAAGTCTGGTCCTGATGTCCCAGTAAACAGCCCTTTCGGCCCTGCTGCAATCAAAGATTTCTGATGCTTCTGATTGGAGAGGGTAGAGAACACAAATACCCCTGTGTGTTTTGTGTGTGTGTGTGTGTGTGTGTGTGTGTGTGTGTGTGTGTGTGTGTGTGTGTGTGTGTGAGACACACTCCCTCACAAACAGAATAAAATACAGCGTAAAATGCTTCTTGCTCGACGTTTGCACACTTAAAAGAAAAGCAGGAGGAGGGAATGAATGAACCGATGAAAACCAGGAAGAAAGGAACATAATTTCACAATGACTGGGATGCCATCCAAACCTCACTTTCTTCTTGTCTTGTCATCCGCTGCAGTGGGGACACATTGTATTGTGCTACAGCAGAAAAAAGACTAACAGATAGAATACATTAGACGTGTGTTAAACAGAGGCTTTCATGAGCGCTGGTCTTTCAGTGTGGTGTGTGTGCAGGCAGAGACATGCATTTACTGCTGGAGACTACTGATCTTGAAAGACTTGTGTGTGTGTGTGTGTGTTTTGTGCTGCTCGCCTCTGATTATGTTCAGCTCGGGTCACCGCATTGTGGTCTGTTTCAAGTTGAGTATTCAGTTTACAGGTCAAAGGATGTGTTCAAATAGTGATTCAAGTCTGTTAGATTAGAAACTGTTTGAATGTGCTTGCTTTTGCAGTAATTTCTTGTGAATTTTATGTCTGTCTGTCTATCCATCCATCCATCGTTCTATCAGTCATTCTATCTGTCCATCTATCTGTCCATTCATTATTCTATCAGTCCATCCATCTGTCATTCTGTCTATCCATCCATCCATCGTTCTATCAGTCATTCTATCTGTCCATCTATCTTTCCATTCATTATTCTATCAGGCCATCCATCTGTCATTCTGTCTGTCTATCCATCCATCCATCCATCATCCATTGTTTTCAGTCGTTCCATCCATCCATCCATCCATCCATCCATCCATCCATCCATCCATCCATCCATCCATCCATCCATCCATCCATCGTTCTCAGTTGCTCCATCCATCCATCCATTGTTCTCAGTCGTTCTATCCATTGTTTTCAGTAGTTCCATCCATCCATCGTTTATTCATTCATCCATCCATCTATACATCTTTCGGTCAGATCATCCATCCATCCATTCTTAGTTGCTCCATCCATCCATCCATCCATCCATCCATCCATCCATCCATTGTTTTCAGTAGTTCCATCCATCCATCGTTCTATCATCCATCCATCTATACATCTTTCTGTGATCATCCATCCATCCATTCCATCCATCCATTCATCTATCCATCCATCTATACACATCCATCCATTCACCATCCATCCATCCATCCATCCATCCATCCATCCATCTCATGTTTCCAGTAGTTCCATCCATCCATTTGTTTTCAGTAGTTCATCCATCGTTTAATCATCATATATCATATCTATATGTCAGACCGTACATCCATCCATCCATCCATCATTCTCAGTTGCTCCATCCATCCATCCATCCATCCATCCATCCATCTATTATTCTCAGTCATTCTATCCATCCATTCACTGATCGTTCTATAATACATCTATCTACTGTATACATCTTTCTGTCAGACTATCCATCCATCCATCCATCCATCCATCTACCATTCTCAGTCGTTCTATACATCCATCCATCGTTCTCAGTTATTTCATCCATCCATCTATCCATCATGGATGCATCAGCCTTTCTATCATTCTGTTAGTTGTTCTGTCATCATTCTATCAATCATTAGTGAGTTTGTTTGTTCAAACTCCGTTTAATTCCATTCATTGTTCCATTAATCTTAAGTTCAGATGTTCTTTCATACTCACATCCTATTGTTGTCATTATATCATTCCCACTTTCAGTCTTTCTGTTGTTTTCAGGTTCTATCATTCTGTCTTTCTCAAGTTCTGTAGTTCTCTCTGTCTGTAAGACATACAAAACTTAAAAATTTGTCTATAGTTAAAAATGACAGTTGTATGAATTTCTTGGAATATTCTTTGAATCCCAACTGCTGTGCTTGGAGTTTGATCCAAACCCACAAATGAACCATGTGCCTGTTGTCTGTCTGAATAAGCACAGTAATTTCATCATTTGGCCCACAGCACGAGACTCTTCTCACAGTAAATTAATAGCTCACCTTTGTTCATTTGTTGGCACAACGCACTATTACCCAGATCACCTGCATCTTCCTTCATATTTCCATCAGACTGTATTAAAACTTTGCACACCACCTGCTTGCTTCTATTATGATTCAATCTACTCCTCATCGCGGTTACTGTCATTGGTGTACTGTGCATCTCTATTCACATAGCCGTTGCTATTAAACCCTTCCAGTCAATGCACAATAGGGATCTTCATATTGGCCTGTGGCTTATCAAGAAGTACAAATGAGAATTCACTCTGGATATAAATTCTCTAAAGGTTTTCCATTCTCATGCCACAAGTGTGTAGTCACAGTTTATTGACCTCCCGCTAAGAAACACAACCCCTTTTCCTATTCATTTGGTCCAGATAGCCGCAGGATATTTTATATGTTGAAAGAAAGCTGCGTCATTCAGGCGACTGCGAGTGGATGGAGAGTCTGCACTGATGAATGACCTAATCGTGTCTCAGAGGTCAATAAGATTAAACATGATCCTGAGACGGAAAGATTATTATCTAATAAGAAAAGTATTAATCTGACACTGCCTCCAAAGAACTGAAGGACTCGTTTTTGTGATATGAAAACCCTTTCACCCCAAATGTCCTCTTTATTAACGCCAATTGAGATTGTGTCTGGTGCAGCTGCGGCTCTTTGACTCTTTTTGAGCTGTGAATGTCTTCTGAAGTGCTCATGTAACCTCTGGTTGGTGTACTGGTGCTTTAAGATGGACTGATGATTTAACAGCCGTTGATTAAATATTTTGTCATCATTTTGCAGTCAGGGAGAGCTCATTCTCACTGTCATAACACTCAATGATTTTTTTTTTCGACCCAATTTCCCTTCCAAGTCTAGTGGGACTATTTATTTATCCAGCTTGAAGTCTCATTTGTCAGCTCTGAAACACAGGCTCAGGAAACGGCGTTTTGAGAGACGCTGCAGTCCCTTTGTAGGCCTGGAATGGAGTGTATGCAAGTACACTAATGCAGAAGTTTATGCTCAGCCATGATAACGTACATATTATGCCACTTGCACAATTCTGCAAAGGGTTTGAATGGCATTCTGACCCATTTTGTAGCTGATCACTTGTTTGTGTTCACATATAGACTTTTTGTTTTTAAATGAATACTTTTATTCAGCAAGGAAGCATTAAATTGCTAATAAATGTTTTTAATTTATTTTTTTTTGTTAAAAACAGATTTATATTTTTGTTAAGTACTGTTCTTTTGAACTTTCTATTCAACAAAGAAAAAAATGTATCCACAAAAATCTGAAGCAGCACAACTGTTTTAACTAGAGATGCACCGATATATCGGTTAATAATCGATATTGGCTGAAAAACATGAATCAAAATCAGAAGGTGTTGAAAGATACATTTCAATTCAATTCAATTCAAGTTTATTTGTATAGCGCTTTTTACGATACAAATCATTACAAAGCAAGTTTACAGAAAATTAAGTTTCTACAATATTTAGTAGTAGCTTATCAGTGGTGACTGTCAGTTCATGTGCATATAGCAGAAATGTTCAGAAAAATCAATAAAAAGACGTAAACAAACAGACGATTAACACTATTAACAGCAATTATGCAATCAAACTTATATAGCAAAAATGTGGTAGTTCTGTATGTTGTCTCTGGGTTAGCATCAGCTGAGGTCCTCTGAGGGGCTGGCATCATCTCTTCTCAGGTGTTCTGGATCCAGACTGGAGCTTGTGTAAATCCTAGTTACCACGGGATGTAAATCCCGTGGCAAAGCAGAGAAACAAATAGAGACATAATTAGCGTAGCTGCTGTTCCAGCCAAGTAAAATTAATTCGTTTAACCCAAGCTAAAGAATAATAATGCACATTTGATCAGATATAACTGCAGTCCAAAATTATGAGATGCATTATTTGAATGCTTGGCCAAAGAGGTGTGTTTTTTAATCTAGATTTAAACAGAGAGAGTGTGTCTGAGCCCCGAACATTATCAGGAAGGCTATTCCAGAGTTTGGGAGCAAATGCGTAAAAGCTCTACCTCCTTTAGTGGACTTTGCTATCCTAGGTACTATCAAAAGTCCAGCGTTTTGTGACCTTAGGGAGCGTGATGGGTTGTAGCGTGGTAGAAGACTAGTTAGGTACGCAGGAGCTAAGCCATTAAGGGGCTTTATAAGTAAGTAATAATATTTTGTAACTGATACGGAACTTAATAGGTAGCCAGTGCAGAGACTGTAGTACTGGGGTAATATGATCATATTTTCTTGACCTGGTAAGGACTCTAGCCGCTGCATTTTGGACTACCTGTAGCTTGTTTATTGAGGATGCAGGACAACCACCTAGCAGTGCATTACAATAGTCCAGTCTAGAGGTCATGAATGCATGAACTAGCTTTTCTGCATCAGGAACAGGTAACATGTTTTCGTAGCTTGGCAATGTTTCTAAGATGGAAGAATGCTGTTTTTGTAACATGGGAAAATATGATTTTCAAAAGACAAGTTACTATCTAATATAACACCCAGATTTTTTACAGTAGAGGAGTAAACAGTACATCCGTCTAGTTGCAAATTGTCATCTACACGATTCTGTGTAATGTTTTCTGGTCCAATAAGTAATATCTCTGTCTTATCTGAATTTAATAGGAGAAAATTATTGGTCATCCAATCTTTTACATTTTTAACACACTCTGTTACCTTAGATAATTTAGAAGTTTCACCTGGTCTTGTTGAGATATATAGTTGAGTATCATCAGCATAACAGTGGAAACTAATCCCGTATTTTCTAGTGATATTACCAAGGGGCAACATGTATATTGAAAATAGCAGAGGACCTAGGACAGATCCTTGTGGCACTCCATATTTTAACTGGTGATAAATGAGATGACTCCCCATTTAGATAAACAAAAGTGGGTAGCGATCGGACAGGTAGGATCTTTGATAAAACCATCTTAAAGCCTGCCCTTGGATACCTGTATAGTTTTGTAATCTATCTATGAGTAATGAGTATGTCGTAATCTATGGTGGCAAACGCAGCACTAAGATCAAGTAAAACTAGCAATGAGATGCAGCCTTGGTCCTGATGCAAGAAGCAAGTCATTTGTAATTTTAACAAGTGCAGTTTCTGTGCTATGATGGGGGGCCTGAAACCCGACTGAAATTCTTCATAGAGATCATTTTTTTTGCAGGTAGGAGCACAATTGAGCAGACACAACTTTTTCTAAAATTTTAGACATAAATGGAAGATTTGAAATGGGTCTGTAATTTGCCAGTTCACTAGGATATAGTTGTGGTTTCTTAATAAGAGGCTTAATAACCGCCAGCTTGAATGGTTTTGGGACGTGACCTAAAGATAACGACGAGTTAATAAATATTGAGAAGTGGTTTTTCTGCTACAGGTAACAACTCTTTCAGTAATTTAGTGGGTAAATGATCTAATAAACATGTTGTTGGTTTAGATGCAGTGATAAGTTTATTTAGCTCTTCCTGTCCTATAGTTTGTAAAGCACTGCAGTTTATCTTTGGGTGCGATAGATAAACCTAAAGTATTAGACGCTGTAGAATCTACATTTGTTATTGTATTTCGATGTTATCTATTTTTATCAGTGAAGAAAATTCATAAAGTCATTACTATTTAACTGTGAGGGATATATTTAGATCGGGTGGCGTCTGGTTATTTGTTAATCTAGCCACTGTGCTAAATAAAAACCTTGGATTGTTTTGGTTGTTTTTTATGAGTTTGTGGATATGCTCGGCCCTGGCAGGTTTTAGAGCCTGTCTATAGCTGGACATACTGTTTTTTCCACGCAATTCTAAAACTTCCAAGTTAGTTTTTCTCCATTTGCGCTCAAGACTACGAGTTTCTTTCTTGAGAGCGTGGGTATTTACTTGTTGTACCATGGCACAGTCGTTTTTCTCTAACCTTTTTCAATTTGATGGGGGCAACAGCTTCTAATGGATTAGAGAAGATAGTGCCCATATGCCCAGTCATTTTGTCTAGTTCATGTGTATTTTATGGGTCCACAGAGCAGTTGAGATAAATCAGGCATGTTATTTGAGAATCTGTCTTTGTTGGCTGGAACAATAGTTCTGTCCCGGACGATAACGCGAAGCTATATAGTTATTATTATTAATACGCAGAATGCACGGATACAAGGAAATGGTCAGTAACATCATCACTTTGAGGTACGATATCTATGTCAGTAATATCGGTTCCATGCGATATAATTAAGTCTAGCGTATGATTAAGAATGATGAGTGGGCCCCGGTGACATTTTGCTTTACTCCAAAAACAGTTTAATAAGTTAGTAACGCAAGTCCTAATGCATCATTTGTATATATCAATATGAATGTTAAAATCTCCGAAAATTAGCGCTTTTATCAGTGGTAACCAACAGGTCTGAGAGGAATCTCCAAATACTTTAGGAAATTCTGTATATGGCCCTGGTGGTCTATACACAGTAGCCAGAGAAAGAGATACGATAGATTTCTTTTGCATATCTGACAGTGTAACATTAAGCATAAGTTATTTCAAATGATTTAAACCTGTATCCTGTTTTCTGGGTAATCACTAAGAATATCACTATATATTGTTGCAACACCTCCCCCACGACCACGTCCTGACGGGGCTCATGTGGATAACAGTAGTTTGATGGAGTAGACTCATTTAGACCAATATAATCATTTGGTTTTAGCCAGGTTTCAGTCAAGCAAACTATTATCTGTGATCATTTCATTTACAATAACTGCTTTGGGTGTGAGTGATCTAATGTTTATGAGCCCAAACTTTAAAAATTGTTTTTGTTCCATTTATTTTACGTTTTTCTGGTTTAATCACGATAAGATTTTTTTCTAGATCCCTACATTAAATCTTTTATATTTTGACCTCCACTATTCGGGGGAACAGACACAGTCTTAATAGATTGGACAGCGCAGGAAGTACTTCTATTTAAGTGCGGTAGAAAAAAAGTCATCATAGCAGTTATTTGAGAGTTGGCTTACTAGTCAAATGGAGCGTAGAGGTCCTGGAGATGTTGTCCGACAGCAGTCCTGCTCCGACTCTGCTGGGGTGCAGGCCATCAGCGACAGAAAAAGCCTAGGACGCTCCCAGAAAAAGATTCCAATTATTAACAAAGAGCAATTTCTGTTCTTTACAACCATGACAATAACCATTCATTTAAAGCACAAAAGTCTACTGAACCGTTCGTGTCCTCGTCGATACGTGGGCAGCAGGTCCTGACACGATGATCGTCGCCGAGGGCGTCGTGCTGCGAACCGTCTCGATCAGGCTCCTGAAGTCCCTCTTCAGCGCCTCCGTCTGCCGCTGCGTGGTGTCGTTAACCCGGCGTGAAGCACGACCGCTCTGGGGCTCTCGTCGGCCTTCAGGATCGCGGGTATCTGCGCAGAAACATCGATAACATGAGCACCAGGGAGACAGTGAGTATGCACTTTACCTTCGGCTAACGTAGCACGGACGTGTCGGACGATGGAGTCTCCGACGATCACAGCGTCGCGTTCCGTCTCGCGGAGGGGAGAGAAGCGGTTCCGTGTGGAGATCTCGAAGGACCGGGAGGGGGGAGAAGTCGTCGCCCGGGCCTGGTTCGCGTCCTCCGCTGCGGATGCACCCAGGGTCCGTGGTGTCCCGGCGTGAAGGACATCTGGGCAGATCGCGTCCTGGGTGCACCGGGCCTGTGCAGAGAACACACACGGGTTGGAGGTGTGGGACTTGTTAGCAGCGCGCTGTATACTTACCTGGACTTGTTGAGCGTCAGCCCCGAGGCGGGTTCCCAGCGCGCGGCTCTCCGCTCTCTCAGCTGGGACTGCCTCTGCTCCAGGACCCGAATCTGCTTCTCCCACGCCCTCCAGCTCGAGCTGCCCACCGAATGCAGCTCGAACGTGTCCTCACCTGCACTCCAAGGTAGACAAACATCCGCCATTAAAGCAAGTAACAGTGAGTAAAGCAATTGTAATGTGTGTGAATAGAGTATTAGCGATGCATGCGGGTTTAGCGACAACCACGCTGGTGATGCTAATGGGCTATAAGCTACTAGCGGACTCGGGAAATTACGGAAGTTCTAAGCGGCCATCCATTATAATTTTTTTCCTTTTTGTTTTCTCGTTATAACGACTTAATTTTCTCGTTATCTCGACATAACGAAGGTCGTTTTCTCGTTATAACGACTTAATTTTCTCGTTATCTCGACATAACGAAGGTCGTTTCCCGTGTATAACGACTGTAATTTTTCTCGTTTCTCGACATAACGAAGGTTCGTTTTCTTCGTTATAGCGACATGCCATGCAGGCGCTCTTACTGTAGCCTATATTTCAGCAAATTTTGCTTCGCCTAGGTAATAATTAAAGTCTACAATACGGTATAAATAAAGGCTGATCAATCACTGTTGATTTTTTCCAGAGGACAGTACAACGAACGTTTGTTTTTTGTAATTTACATGTTTAAATGGCAACACCGCGCCATTATAGCTGCTTGGATTAAACTCACTTTTAATTTTCCCTTTATATGAAATAAAATTATATATAATTTGTAATTTGTAGTAGTCATTATGTGGCAGATATCATGTGTGTTTACAAGCTTCTGTTGAAAAAGAGCGTTTGCGTGTAGTGTATTGTGTGTGTGTGTAGAAAAAAACATTACAACATTACAGAACAAAACTGAATTAAATTAGCCTATGGATTATTTTACATATACATCACATTTCTTATCAATATGGTTAACATAAAGATTAGTAATAATGAAAAGAAGCACTCAGCCTACATCGTTACAATACCGTCCTACTGTAGATAAACAGAACATCTCCGCTTATTAACTACCTAATCATTAAATTAAATTAAATTTAAATTAATCATGAGACTGCCTAAAAAGATGCACAAATATAATATATTGGTGCAAACAGAATACAGTGATGTCAACCTTGGTTTTGATAAGCAGTTATTTATGAAACAGAATGCGTTGGTGAAACTCCTGCATCTAGCGGGAACGTAATACACACAAATATTCATATTGATTCAAGCATTTAACATTTATGAATTAATTAAATGTCAGTAATAAACAAGACTGCACACATTATAGCGATCACGAGGAAAGTCCGCGTACAGTAAAGTGGATAGTATACAACACCCCATCAGTTATATTCAGGTCTATAGTGCCACCTGCTGGCGCAGTTTTGTAAATTCTTAGAGAAAATTAAGTCGTATAACGAGAAAACGAACTTCGTTATGTCGAGATAACGAGAAAATTAAGTCGTTAAAACGAGAAAACGAACTTTGTTTATGTCGAGATAACGAGAAAAATAAGTCGTTATAACGAGAGGAAAACGACCTTCGTTATGTCGAGATAACGAGAAAATTAAGTCGTTATGAACCCGAGGGCGAAAACAAAAGGAAAAAAAATATTATCAATGCTTGGCCGCTTTAGAACTTCCGTATGAAATCAAAATAAAAATAGTGATAACAAGGCGCGCTCTGATTGTTTTTTGTTTGTAGAATACGATAGAGGATATATTCACACGTTATAGAAACGAAAATGATGGTGTAAAAAATAGATTTCAACAATAAAAAAATAGAAGATAGAGAATAACATGACGGAGCTCAAACTAGAGGCATACGACAGCAACAAACAGGGTTCTGAATCAGAAGGTGTTTATTGTTATATTTCAACTTAGATTTTATGCATCGGGATGTATTTTAGTAATTTAGTTTGTGTTTAATGAAAATTAAAGTTACCTTAGTAAAGTTATCCAGTGTTGACAGTTGTTTAGTTGGCTATAAAAACACTAGAGAGGTGCTTACTTACTGTAAATTATGTGTGTATGATTAAATAAGTCTGTCATGAATGAAAACAACCCTATGTGCAATTGAGTTGTATAGAAACATTTCAGTTTTTATTAAATTGTGAATATTGTATCTAAAAAAATAAATAGAAGTTGAATATAATAGTTTTGGCTCCGTTGTTAATTTTAACCTGTAATGTTTGCATAATAGGACTAGGTGTTATAAACCCAATATTCATAATTTACTTTTTTAGTCTTAGAAATGTAATATTATAGTAATGTACCAAATGAAAAGTTTGCAGCACTAGTTTTTCGATTATCGGTGTATCTGCAGATATCATTCTGATATCCATATCATCTCATTCTGTTATCGGTATCGGCAGAGAAATTTAGTATCGGTGCATCCCTAGTTTTAGCAATGATAATAGAAATCAATGTTTCTTGAGCAGCAAATCAGCATATTAGAATGATTTCTGAAGGATCATGTGACACTGAAGACTGGAGGAATGATGCTGAAAATTCAGCTTTGACCACAAGAACAAATTACATTTTAACAGATATTCACATAGAAAACAGTTATTTAAAATTATAATAATATTTCACGATTTTTACTATATTTTTTGATCAATTAAATGCAGCCTTGGTGAGCAGAAGAGACTCCATATGGTTTAGATCTAAAACCTCATTTATTTACATGGATTATGATCAGGCACAAAGCAAACTATCACCACACATATTTGATATCATTTTTAAACTTTGGTATCTTTAGAGTCTTCGTTGAGATTTAATTTTCCATTTTGACATGAAGCAAATGTAGTTGTTGACAATGTTGTCTCCTGTTGACAAACCAGCTTACACTTCTTGCATTCATATTGCGGCATCTCTCTCCTGGCATCACAAGCGCTTCATTCGTCTCATGCATCTAGGCTTTACTGGTGATATAGAGTTTGGCTCATAATGCAGTGTGTTCGCCCATACATCATTTCTGTCTTTTACAATTGGTTTAACTTGTCAGATTGTATGACGTGACCCTAGTGAGAGCTCAAATCCGAGGCAGACAGCAACTGACATTTATGTCAGACTGTATGTTTCCATCGTACAGTATATTATCATATGACTGACAGCAAGACGCTTTAAATCAGCAGTCCATGTCTGACGTCCACATTTGCAGCTGGATGCAAGAGGTCATGCTCATTCTTCAGAGCGAAATGATGATTCAGGAATACTGGAGTACGGCTGTAAACTCTTATGGTTTTTTTCTGAATTCTTTAGACCTCAGAAGCCTGAGTCGACTTCATTGTAATGAAAAGAGCATCTTGGAAATGCTTTCAAACTAATTTTGGGTACAACAGAAGAAATTTAATGGGTTGGGAATGATGTGAAAGTAAGTGATGACTGAACTATTTCTTTTACTTAAAATTGTGTTGTGTTATTTATACTATTATAGTAATTATTTAATGGGTTGGGAATGATGTGAAAGTAAGTGATGACTGAACTATTTCTCTTTGATATATATATATATATATATATTATATATAATATTTTTTTTTTTTTTTTTTTTTTTTCACTTAATATTTAGATTTATTTCAGCATGCACCATAGATTCCCATGAGGTTTCCTGGCAGTGTTATTTTAATATTATTTATACACTATTAAAGTATTTATTCATATTTTGAAAGATATTATATATTAGTATTATATATTTTGAAATAAATTTTATTTTTATATTTTTAGTTTTCATTAGTTTTAATTTAAGCTTTAAAAATTTAGTTTTCTGCTTTTACCATTTGTATTCATTTTTACAAATATTTCTATTTATTTCCAATAAATCTGTTTTTGATTTTGTTAAATGTTTTTTTATTTTATTTTCTATTATCATTATTTGTTATTTATATTTAGCTTCGATATATATATTTTTTTCAGTAGTGTTATTCATTTTAATACTTTAAAACTTAATTTAGTTTTATTTCAGTTAATTGCCAAGACAACATTTCAGTTTTTCATCTAATATTTATAATTTGTATTTTATTCCAGCTTTATTTCCATTAACAGTAATGGTTTTAATAGTTTTATTTTCCATTAACAATAACAAAACTGTTTCCCAATCACACACTGTAAAGTTTAAGAGAGCAGGAGTGTCAGACTGGCTGGAAGTGTAGAAGACACAAGCAATTACCTAATTAGTCCTGTTTCTCGTGCTGTTGATTAGATTAAGAATGTTTTCTATGGATATGTGCTCAGTGAAGCGTGTGGTGTTGATTTCTCTGAGGCGGGAAATCACCCATAGAGAATAAATGACCTGTGAACATGTGGAAGTAGTTGGCCAGTTGGTGTTTGTAATTGCAATTGCTATGATCTTTCTGTTTTGATTGTGCAATTGGTTCAGGATGGTGTACAGATGCTGATCTATGATGATATATAGCATCATATATATACTGTGTGTGTGTGTGTGTGTGTGTGTGTGTGTGTGCAGAGGTGGAAAGTAACGAATTACATTTACTCGCGTTACTGTAATTGAGTAGCTTTTTTGTGTACTTCTACTTTTTAAAGTAATTTTTTAAAATCTGTAATTTTACTTTTACTTAAGTATATTTTGTTTGAAGTATTGTACTTAGCTACATTTTAAAACACATTAATTACTGAGTAAAAAAAAAAAAATCGCTCCGTGTAAACTACTGCAGTAAATAATGGGCAGGAGGGCAAACTGGCGCTAAAATCACAAGAAAGATGCAGACGGACAAAACAGGCGTTAGTGGTGCAGACACTGCTGAAAGCGAAACCCCGTCATATTCTGAAGTTGAAGGAAATGAAGTGAACCACTGGCCATATTTATACTCTATTATAAGCTGTGCTTTCCTAGGGAGACCAAACTAGCAGCTTATAAAATCTCGACAAGACATCAACCCTTCGCAAGCATGTAGAGGTAAGCTAAATAACTGCATCGTTGCACTGGTGGTTAAAATGAAGCTTTGACATTTTAGCGGTGGGGGTTTGCACAAATTAGCCAAAAAGAGAGTGGTGCGAAGTGCGATATATATATCGTCTGCGATTAAAATCATAATTGTTGTTTTAATGATGTGCGCGCGCATTTATAGTGGCGTTCTTTCACTGTGTAATTCAGTCTTGTAAAGTGCATTTAGAATGATCACAAAATGTTGAAGATATAGGGGGCAGAAAATTTACACCATTTATCTCATTTCATATAGTAGAAATCAAATCACACAAAGAATGCCGTCTTTTCCTCCAAAAATCATCATTATTACATATGCACACAATATATATATATATATATATATATATATATATATATATATATATATATATATATATATCTATATATATATATATATATATTAACAGCACAGGTCAGTAAACAAGTTAATTAAGAGACTTGGCGTTTTAGACACCATATTGCCTGTTTTTTGCTCTATTTTCTACAACAAATAAATATATTCCAAACACAGCCACCATAGCACAGTTTTGCGTCTCCTGAGCAACATATGATAGTGTTTCGTTCCTGAATGAATCAACCGTTTAAATGATTCGGTTCAATCACAATGACGTACTTATTAACAGTGACTTGCAAACACATACTGCCCATTTAATTTTCACAACATTTAGAAGTATTTTCTGATGTTTTTTTAAGTTAATTTCTATATAATTTCAAATGAGGATTCAACATTTTTATGTCTTGCATATCAAAAAACATTATTCATGCTTTTGTAACTGCAGGTTAAATGCATTCTTGTCCTGCACTAAACAGTGTGTAAATACATCTCAATGCCACTTCCGATGAAGCTTCTGCATTTCAATCTGCATTGAAAAGATAAGTTTGTTGATACTGATTTGCCTGGTAACAGCCTAAATGTCTTATTATTCTAAATACTGATTCCTTTAATTAAAAACAACTAGTTTGAGATTAATAGGCCTATCCCAGGGGTGTCAAACTCAGTTCCTGCAGAGTTTGGTTCTAACCCCTGCTCCCAGCATACATATCATGTAGTTTTCACAATAAGCCTAAATGATAGATTAGCTGGATCAGGTGTGGTTAATTAGGGTTTATAATCTTAACTGTGCAGTGACTGTGGCCCTCCAGGAAACTTGAGTTTGTTGACACCCTTGGCCTGTTTCATTTTTGCCTCACCCGTCCCACTGTTGCAAATGTAACTGAACTAAATATTTTACTCTGAGTAAATTGTAAATGAGCCCCTTTGTAGCTGGTTACTATGAGTAGATTTTTTAGACTGGTACTTTTACTGATCTACTTAACGTAACAAATTAATACTGTAATAGTAATTTTACTGAGTAGAAATTTTTGCTACTCTTTCCACCTCTGTGTGTGGGTGTGTGTGTGTGTGGTACAAAATACAGAAAAACATGTAATATTGGTGATATATTACGTACGATTTACAAATAAATTGTTTTTAAAATGTTATTATACTTTAAATTATACATTTCTGTCTGTGTTGCACCCATACGATGAATTGTTAGGATCATTATCACATGATCCTAGAGAATCATTCTCAATATGATGATTCATTAATACAAAAGTTGGAAACAGTTCTGCTGCTTAATAATTTTTTCAGAACATGTTGATACTTTTTTATTGGATACTTTTGAATGATAAAAAGTTAAAAAAAAAAAAAACAAAAAAACAGAAGCTATGTTTTTAAATTTTTTTAATTTAAATATTTAGAATTTTGTAATAACAATATACACTACTGGTCAGTAATTTGGGGTAATTTATTTTCTTTCTATTTTTTTACAATATAAATCAATACTTTTATTCAGCCAAGGATGTGTTTAAATTGATAGAAACGTGAGAGTACCAGAAAATTAGTGACGTAGAAATATATATTATTCTAATTTTTTTTTATTTTCCGAATAAATTCGCAGTTCTTTTTTAACCTTTTAATTCATCAATGTCTTCTAAAAATTAGCCCCGCAGAGCGGTTTCCAAACACTCCATGAATAAATCAGGACTATTCAGACCTGATTTCTAAACGTTCATGTTGTAGACTGGATGTTACTATTACACATGACAGCTGGAGTAAATGATGCTGAAAATTCACTTTGCAATCACAGAATAATTTTTTTTTTAAAGTATATTCAAATTAGAAACCTATTATTTTTTAAATTGTATAATATTTCACCAATATTACTGTTGTTTTTCTGTATTTTTTTGATCAATAAATGCAGGCTAGATGAGCAGAAAGCAGCAGAGATTTCTTCAGAACCATTAAAAATAGTAATGTTTCCAAACTTTTGACCTGTACCTGTTTCCGCTCTCCACGAACATATACACACACATTTTTTTAAGATTCTGACCCTAACTTTTTCTAATACATATTTCTGACTTTTAAACATTTCTCATTTACATTGACTTTAACTTGTACTAAAATAATAAAAACAATATATACATAAAAATTACTAAAATAATAATAAAAAATATTAGTAAAAATAAATATTAATATTATAATAATAAAAAATATTAGTAAAAATGACAAAAAATAAACACAAAAATAAATTACAAAAAAACAAAGTATAAAAAAAAACACACAATAGTATCTTAATGATACTAAAATAACAGTAAACAAAGTTTTAAAATTTGTTTCATTTCAGTTTAACTTTTATTTTATTACGTGTAACAATATATGCATCCAAGTTCTGTAGCGTGAAAAAGCTAATTATCTCTAGAAATTTTGGTATCTCCTTTGAAGGGATCTTTAGCTTCAGATAAAACATTAATTATCACACCATAGATAGTTCTGAACATCTGAATCATGGATCTGAACGAACACGTGTAAACAGGAAGCTTTCAGCTCTTATTAGGAGAAATATTCATAACTGCAGGACGTTGAACTGCATTTGAGAAAGTCAGACAGCATTTCTACATCAAAATGAAATGGAAAATTAAATCTGCAATTAGTCATGGGAGGCGTATAAATTAGCATATCTTTGAACAAATGAGTTTATCTAATAATTGTAGTTGTGGCGAGCGCGCTGGACGGCGTGAGGTCCCCCCCCCCCCCCCCCACCCCCCCCCCCCCCCCCCCCCCATCTGGCGGGAAGCCGCCTTCTGGGAGGACGGCGTGGAGCCGCTTACGTAATCTCTCATCCTTGAAGCTCCAGTGGGGAATCACAGATGGGTCTTAAACTGTCAGCCTCACTCGTGTCACTCGCACGCTTCACTTATTCTGATCTGACGTGTTTCTTTCATGTCGCAGAACTGATCCAGAGCCGGCGCTGCTGTGAAACGGGCCTCTAAACGCTTTTGATTGAGCGCGCTTTGGATCGGAGGGCGTTCAGAGGAATATTTATTTATTTGGCTGATGGCTGAATGATTTATGGACACTTTTGATGCGTGGCCTTTGTCTTGTCATCAGAATGCATCACAGCAAACACACCATGGAAATGTAGGACTTCAGATGCATGTGGAGCTAGAGTACAATCCTGCAATTGTCATCTGGTTGTTTTGATCTCGCTGTTCAGGAGTAAATGACTGGAAATAGTAGTGCTACTAACTTAACTTTGTTTTTCAGTATGGTGACCGTAGATCAGTCTATAAGTACAAGGCACACATATGTATGTATGTATGTATATATATAGAGAGAGAGAGTGAGTGAGTGTGTGTTTATTAATAGGTTATTAATAATAAATAAATGTATAAGCTGTTAATTATTAATTTATAAATGGCTATATTTTGTACATTATACCATGTTATTACTTTTATTACACATAAGTAATATTTATATTAATATATTATTAATATATATATTATTTATATACATATATATAACAATAACTTATTTCTCTATAAACTATATATATATATTAATTTTATAAATATTTATGAAATAATTATAAACTCCAGTCTTATTTAATTTAGTCATTTTAGAATATTATATATCTATATATATATAATATATATATGATATATATTATATATATCTTATATATATATCCTATAATATATATATATATATATATATATATATATATATAATTATTTTTCATTTATACTTTTTGAAAAGATATTAATTATACAGACATGTAATGTTTTATTATGTAATGTTATTATATAATTTGTGTGTGTGTGTGTGTATATATATATATATATTCACATGTTCTAAAAAAAAAACTTGCTATGTGTACTGCATTAGACTAACTGGGACTTGTCACAACACGTATATTGTTGCTGTTTTGTTGATTTGATTGCCTCTATTAACCTCATTTGTAGGTCACTTTGGATAAAAGCATCTGCTAAATGATTAAATGTAACTAAAACTACCTTATAATCTTATCACATTTTAATGAAAGCAAACAACAGTATATGAAAATATAGCTAGTAGTAAAATAAATCTTGATGGTGTTTTCTAATTAAATGTTTTTAGTGTAATTTTCTCTCTCTTGTTTTGATACTGTCACCCTAACTGAGACTATTTGGTTTTTATTAAATTATAAAATATATAGTTTAGATAAATCGCATATTTCAATATACTGTCAATGTAGCTTCATTTTGTCCATAACTTTTCAAAATGTTATTGAACTACTTAAATTCTAAGTAGCGTCCCATCATTGCTTGCTGTTTCCAATCTAAAGAAGTGTAGATTAATATTAGGTTACCGATAGTAAACCGCTCCATCCAAACCACCCTGAGAACAGTAGTGCTGCTCATAAATATTCATGTGAGTCTTCACTGTCACGTCTGTCAGTGTGTCGTGCATTGCAGTGCAGTCCGTGATGTCTGTGCTCTCTGTTCTCCTGCATCTCACATCACGACGGCTGCTTTGGCCCGCAGCAGCTCAGGAGACGCCAGATCTCCAGACTGTGTTTTCCTTGCTTGGCCAGCGCGGCTGAGGCACTCTTGAGGGTGTTTTTTATTTAGGACGCCCGTGGGGGGAATTGATTGTTTGGTATTTGCATGGGGTATTTTGTCACCAGCAGATTAGCTGACAGTATCTTGTGGTCAGATGATTAGATTGGAGGGGAGATGGTGGGTATAGCCGTCCAGCAGATTAGCGGAAGGTTGTCGGCGCGTGAAAGGCTGCGATTCTGTCAGGAGAAAGGGTTCGACGGAAGAGGAAATTGGCTTTGAGAGAGGAAATTAAATCAAATCAAGGGAAGAGACCCCGAGGTGCTTTAACACGCATTAAAAGTCACAATACACGTTTTAACACGGACGATTGTGAATATTTGGAAAGACTGAAATGTTCTTTTTTTAATAAGGTGAACGTCACTGTTATTGAACTGAGATTCAGTTCACTCATGCTGGATATTTTAGGAAAGTCATTATTGAAATTTGTCATGGTTGTGAGGCCGACTGCGCGTTTTATCTCTTGCAGAAATAAAATATGACTGCAAATGAGATTTATACAGATTCGCCAGTGGTGCTAGAGATGGAGAGGCACTAAGCTGTTCTGGCTGTTACCATGTTGCCATGTTGAAATGCCACCTAAATAAATTAGTATTTAGTTAACTTTTGTGTTTCAGGGTAGAAAAACACATAATTTCCAAGAATGCATCAATAATTAAATAAATAAATAAATAAAAATTGGTCAAATTTTAGATGAAAAACTTAAACAAATAACTGAAATATGTTAAAGCACCACAAATTACTAAGACTAAAATAAAAATAAATTAAACCTAAATAGAAATGTAAAAACTACATAAAAAAGACAAAAGCACATAAAATTAATCAAATATAATTATTAAAAGTAAAATAAAATTGTATAAATGTACATGTTAAAGGTAAATTTACTATAAATTTAATAAATTAGTAAATAATTAGAAATATATGTAAACCTAAAAAAAGTCTAAAGCAAATAATATTACTAAAACTAAAATAAAATAATTTAAAATATAAAAAAATGACAAAAGCACATAAAATTACTATTAAAAATAATTTGTAAATTTAATGTTAATAATATTTTTAAAAACCTAAAAAATAATTTTTAAAATTTTTAATATAAATTAAAATATTAATATTAAAAATAATTTGAAAAATATATATAAAGAACAAAAAGACCCCGCAAAATCTAACAAAAAAAGACAAAACAAATAAAATTTCTAAATTCTAAGCACATAAACACTAGAAATTAGTGCTAGAACTTAACTAAAATAAAAATGAAAACTCAAAAAATAAATTTCTAAATAAAAAAATCTAAATATTAATAAACACAATAGTAATAGGAATAATACTAAAAATAAACAAGTAAAAACATACTTAACTAAATAAATGTTTGTGTTTTTTTTTTATTTATTTTTTAAATTTTAAAGGTTCAATAAATTCCTCTTCCTGTCTTTCCAATTCAATCCACAATTCTACTTCCTGTGTGTTGTGGCCAATTAAATATTGTTTGTGAATTAAATAAAAATGTCCATGAGTGCCTTTAGACGAATGTTGTAAGGTTTGGATTCCTGGGGTTGGGGGGGGGGTACTGTTGTACTGTTCTTTGATGTGTTATTATGATGTTTTTAAGTTGTTGTAATGTTATTCATAATAGGCTGTTATTAAGATTTTTACATAAAAAGTCCGGTGTTAACCCCTCTATCAGAAACGCTCTGTTTGAAATAGTGTTGGATTGGATTGCGTAGACGTCCAGACGCAGTAACGGACGCCATCCCTGTTCTGATTTCCTTTGGTGGCTATCATTTTGCCTGCGCCTTGTTGTGTGGCACAGTTTTAACACGTTGTACATGCCTTTCTGTTAGTTTGCACACTTTGATTTAAGTTATGTTCACACATTACTAATTGCTTATGCTCAGTACATCGTTCAAACGATCTGAAGTATAACAGACCTCAAAGCAGAGTGACCAAATAAAAAAAAAAAGTTACTTACTCTAATGACATAAAAATATCCTTTTTTGTTTTGTTACAAAAATGTATATTTTTGTGTTGTGGAATGGTTGTTTACTCAAATGGTTTGTTGTTTTTTCAAAAGTTTACTCAATTTATAATGACAAAAATATCTCTTTGGTTGAACATGATTCAGTCATGAACCAGCTGAGCTTAAACAGGATGAGCGTAGTTAAATCGTAGCTTTGGGGCTAACATCGGTGCCTGTGATGTAGAATCATAGGTCGGGGCATTATCCAAACAGGCAGTGATGTAGAATCGGCGGGCGGGCTAGTCCCTTAAACAGGCAGTGATTGTAGCAAGTGGTGGGAGGGGTCCTAAACAGGCAGTGATGTAGAATCGGCGGGCGGGGCTAAACAGGCAGTGATGTAGAAGTGGTGGGAGGGGCTAAACAGGCAGTGATGTAGAATCGGTGGGCGGGGCTAAACAGGCAGTGATGTTTTAGAATCGGCCGGGCGGGGCTAAACAGGCAGTGATGTAGAAGTGGGTGGTTGGGACCCCTAGGGGCCTCTAAACAGGCAGTGATGTAGAATCGAGTGTGGGCGGGGCTAAACAGCAGTGAGATTCCGGTAGAATCGCTGTGTGTGATCAGTCGGGCGACTTAAACAGGCAGTGCTGTAGAAGCAGGCATTGATCTTCTGTGGAGGCGGAGTTAAGCCACACTATTATGTCATAAAGTGGTACATTCCACAAGATGTCGTTTTGGTAGATTGGCTTCAATATAAGCTGATTTTAGAATGAGGAGAAAGTTGTGAGTTCTGAAGTTCTCAAGGGAATAAAAAAAATAAATAAAATAAAAAAAAAACTTTAAATAATCAACTCCATTCCAATTCTGAGTTTTACATAAACCTGTTTATTCATGTCAGGTATGAGAATGTGTTTATTTTATATGATACAGAGTTCATATGACATTTCGTACATAGTCCTCTATGTAACACATAACAAGGTAGTAATGACCTCTGGCCTGACCGCTCAAGTGCCTGAATGGGGACGCAGAAGCAGTAATGTCAAGCATGCACTCCAGCTTTTGAGCCATTTCAAGGTAAAATCAGCTCTTGGAGTTTTTGTTGCATTCATGTTGAGTTTAATATCTGACCTTGAAAATGAAAATTTGTGTGTTGTGAATGCGCGTGGACAACTGGCCGTAGCCATCATTTTGCAATATTGGCACAAATTGCTACAATATTTCAGCACTGAGCTTGAGGCATGTGTGCCATTGCGTTTATCCGTTTGTTAACAAAGCAATAGCCAAAAACTCCAGAGTTTCCATTGAAATGCATTAAAATGCTTAGTTTTCATTAGATTTGCTGTTTGCAAGGGTTCATAATTTCGTGTTTAGGTGGAAATCTGCAGCTCGTTCAATATATAGGAATAAAGGTAATGGCCTTTCCCAGCATGCACTGGCTGTGTACGGGGCGGCTGACAGTAGCTACAGGTCTGGCCCTCATCTGACCGTTCTGCTGACATTGATGAATGACCAGTGCAATGATCCAATGCCATTTCTCTCTTGCATTAAGCTCTGTCAAACTGCAGTTACTTAGTTCAGTCCAAAGCTGTTTTTGAGTCCATCATTCTCCTGATGTGATGTCCGTTCCTCCCTCGGCTTATGCGTGTGTTTGGGATCCAAAACCCACTGGAAATCCGCTGATATTGTTTTCACTTAATGTCCATTGATGACTTAATTTATATAAACGACTCAAAGAAAAAGCTTTCAGTGCTGTTTGATTGGAAAATGCTGTGGATATATCAAAGTGAGATATAAACTGTATACTGCATACTAAATATGAAAATAGTATGCTATTCAAAAGTTTGGCCTTTTAATACTTTTAATACTTTCACTGATAAAGGATGCATTAAATTGATCAAAAGTGACAGTAAAGACAGAAAATTCGATTTCGAATAAATGCTGTTCTTTTGAAGAATCCTGAAAAATAAAATGTATCACAGTTTTAAAAAAAAATATGAAGCAGCAAAACTGTTTTCAACATTGACAATAATCAGAAATGTTTCTTGAGCAGCAAATCATCATATTAGAATGATTGTAGAAGGCTCATTTGACACTGAAGACTGGAGTAATGATGCTGAAAATTCAGCTGCGCATCACAGAAATAAATTAGGGTTTAATAGATATTCACATAGAAAACATTTTTATTTTAACATGTTATTTTAAATCATAATTATATTTCACAGTTTTGTTTTTTTAGACTTTATTGTATTTTTGATCAGATAAATGCAGCCTTTGTGAGAAGAAGAGACTTCTTTAAAAAACATTTAAAGATTTTTGGATTTTTAATCCAATTTAGCGTAAAATTGATTCCACTTTTTGAAGTCTGATCCAGTGAGGTCTCAAGAAAGAGATGTTAAAAACTGCTGATATCACTGTGTTCTTTCACCAGACTGGGAATTGAAGGTCAAGTTGAGCGCAGTGCATTGTGGGACACCGTATCTCACTCACTGTGCTCTTGTTGCACTAAGCAAATTTAGTCAGCCGTGCATTTGGAAAATTCACAATGTACATCCCTGAGAAATTGTCCAAGTAGTTTGTTAATCTGAACATAATCAGATGATGATAACCTCCTGAATTGTTCTTTTCATCTTGACAAATTTATCCTGTAATTCTGCTGCCCTCATTATCTAATTAGATACGATCTCCACAGGCGTTTATCTCCACATCTGAAGGGTAGATGTCAGCAAAACAAACTAATTCTCAGGTAATTATGGTTCCACAGATAAAGCCATTCTGCTACTGATACCTTCCTATCCCCTTCAGCAGTGAATCATGCTTTAAGGAGCTCGTTTGTGGCACAATATGTTTTAATTAAGCATTGAATGCTATTAAATTTTCAATATGGTTTAATTAAGCAGTGAATGCTCTACATTGTGAATATAGTCACAGCAATGTCATATTTTTGAAAGAATTTAGTGACAGTATAAAAGAATTTTGACAGAATATAGTCACAGCATTCAGGTTAGTAAAAAAAAAAAAAGAGTACTTTCATTTTGTTTGTAGTGTTTGTTTTTATGTGTATGCTGAATGCAATGTCACTTTGGATAAAAGTGTCAGTTAAATACATAACAAATGTAAAAATTAGACTTTTATCTCATAATTATGACTTTTTAATGTCATATTTATAACTTTCTCATTTTCTGACTTTTTATTTTATAATTGTGATATAGTATGCCATTATTATGAGTTTTATCTCATAATTATTATTGTCATTATTTTGACAGAATATAGTCATAGTTGTCAGGAAGTAACTATATTTACAGTACAACACCACCTCACATTTAAAAAAAATATAAAAAATAATGTTATTTGTTTTCACATTTAAAAAAAATATAAAAAATAATGTTATTTGTTTACAGATCACTTTGGAGAAAAGCATCTGCCAAATGCATAAAAAATTTAATGTCAATTGTTATTTTTTTATTTTTTTAAGTCATGTGAGCATCCATGGGATTGGTTATTTTTATTTTTATATTAGTAATGTAATATTTTCTTTTTTTTTATTTTTATTTGACTTGTATAACAGTTGTCATAATTATGAATCATTGTTATCAGAAATATGGCGCAAAACATACCATAGTTGTGTTGCGTAATTATTTTGATATTTTGTTTAGTATTTTTTTTTTTGACTTTTTTTAATTATGTTATTTTAATTTTTTTTTAATGTATCATCAAATCATATAACTTTTATCTTACAATTATGACTTAGTATATCATAATTAAGACTTATCTCATAATTAAGACATAATGACGTTACTTATTATTTTAGCTCAATTTTGATTTTATCTCATAATTTTATCTCATAAAAACGCAAATGTAAAAATGTAAATATTAAACTCATGTGAGGAACAGAAAATATCCGTTTTGTAATATCTAATATGCATTTATCTTGTATTATTTTAACTTGTCTTGCATTTGAGCATATTTAACGGGTAAATGTATCAACTAAATTATTACTATTTTTTTTTAAATATATGTTATATCTTTTTCATATACTTCATGTGAAATGGCAGTATGTTAGCAGCAGTGGACACACTCACTCCACGTCATGTCAGGAGCTGTCTGTCAAGGTCTGAAGCTAAAAGAGCCGTGATCTTGAAATAATTCCCAGTTGCTTTACTCTAATGGCTTTTGTTGGAGGTTTTGCAGGAATATTTGTGCTGGGAAAATTACAGCACATAGACACGTTGCATTTTCTCATAAAGCGCGTACTTGGCTGACATTTATACAGCACTGCAAGGCAGATCCCTCTTCACACTGAAGTTTAAATGCCACTCACATTAGTTTCAGACACCTGTGTCCTTTAGCATTTCCTCACAGAGCAGCTGGTCGACGTCTGCTCTCAATGCACAGAGCAAATCCAGCTGATCTTAATTACAGAGATGGAACACACACAACCCATCTACAGTATGACTGTACATACAGACACAAACCAGGCCATACGCCTTCTTCTTATCTTTCCTACACCTTGAAACTTCCCCAAAACCTATTTGAAAAATCACATTTTAACATATCTGAATACTTTTTGTGCATATAGTTTTTTATGAGATAAGTTGTAATTATGAATCATAATTATCAAATTTATGACATAAAAAGTCAACAAAGACTAATAATTGACTTATCTCATAATTATGATTTAGTATGTCATAATTTTTCCATCTCATAATTATGACTTTTTTCTTATTTATTATTATGTTTTAGTATGTTATTATTTTTCTTTTTTATTATTTTGACTTTTTTCTTAACAGTTGTTTTTATAACTAAGGATTTAAAAAGCATGGTTTGTTTATAACGTGACAGAAATTGTCATTCTTTGATAAATCATTTCATCATTTTGTAATGTATTATTTTTTTGATTGATCTAATAATTGACTTGATGTTATATTTGACTTTTTATGTCACATTTATGACTTTTTATCTAAATGTAAACTTTATTTCATAATTATGAGCTTTTATCTCATAGTTACGACTTTTTATGTCACACTATTTCACAATTTCCATGTTTTATCTCATAATTATGACTTCAGGTCATGACTTATCTCAGTTTGACTTAGTTTGTCATAATTATGATTTCTATCTCATATTTAAAATTTTGTATGTCATAATGTTGACTCTTTATCTCTTATTTATGACTCTCTATGTCATAATTATGGTTTACCAGAGAATGATATTATTTTTCTTATGTGGCAGAAAATGGGCTTTGTAGTGTGATATGTGTGTCACTTTTGCCGTTTCTGGTCAATTGGACGATGATTGTATTCTTTGAGCTTTAAGAATCTTTTAAACCAGTGCACAGAAACACATTTTTGCCTCTTCACCCTGATCTGTTCTGGTATTGTCTGATATCTGGAGGGAATAGTTCATGGTTTGGATGTTGACAGGTCTGTGTGAAGGGAAGCGTGTGCTAAATGCAGGTGCCGTGTGATTTGTTTGTGATTTAGTTTTCGTTCAATGTCTGTCAGATTAATTGGTGTAATATGCAGAGCCTCTCATTTTGTTTTCATTCATGTTTTAGATTGGTGTTTTTCAAGCGGTTTATATTCCATTAGATTCTTTGCTAATCCAGTTGGGACGTGACCTTCAAAGTGCTCCAATAGAGTTTCGGAATTACAAGCTGAAATGACTTCCTCTTTCAAACGCAATATACAGGTAATTATTATTTAAATTATGTTGTGTTGTTTTTTTTCCCCTGTTATAAATCTCTGCTTTTTGAATCTACTCTAAATCTCATCTCTTTTGTGCTTTGGGCGGCCCAGGTAAATAATATCTCCAGATCTCTCCTTGAATGGTAAAGGACTGTCATAAATTAGTACACCGAAGCCTTCAAGTTTTTATGTTCTTCGGCTGTGTGTTGTGAATTGTGGACCATGAATTTATTTGGTCTTTAAAAGCAACACGCAGTTAGACCACAAATTCAGCGTTCCGTGCGTTTCGGTGGCTCTCCAGACTCGAGTGTCGCGTCCACCGAATGACCTCCATTCAGACGCCGTCTAATTTACAGTGCAGCCTATGAAATGCCCCTCATTCCCAAAGGATGAATTACCTTCTGTATTGAAAGAAAGAAGTACCTTGATCTTTGACCCTTTTCCTCACACAACTGTAAGTTTTCAAAAAAACACACAAACAGCAGCTGCCCCGCGGACCATAAAAGCATCAAAACACACAAAACACATGCATTTTGACAACAACACTAGTGTGAAATATCACAGAGCTCGTTCCATTAGGATCCATAAGCAACCAGAGCGAGATTGATCCAGTCATGGACACAAAAGCCCACGGCAAAGCATCGATTAGGATGTAATTTATTCCTGAGTAAAGGGTAATGTAAGCAAAGTATTTTTTGGGCTGGATGTGATTGTGATGTATGACAGCAGGGAAGTGATGGCGACAGGTATAAATGACTGAAGGTGATGGAGGGCTTGAAATTAAAAGCTGTTAATCTAAGCTAAGTCATGAAGCGTGTGTGTGTGTGTGTGTGTGTGTGTGTGTGTGTGTGTGTGTGTGTTGTCTGTTTCAGGTTGGGCTGCCCTTAAAACAGCTTCATTTTTCACATTTTCTTTGAGAAATGTTGCTTTTCAAATCAAAATCCCATGTTCTTCCATAACGTGACATATTTTCTGAGTCAAACACGATATTCATCACACAAGACTTAATTTTATCTGTGAAGAATTGATTGGTGAAATATGAGAGGGGCTGATGGCGTCAATCATTTCAGAGGCAGAATAAGTTATTACAGTCAACATTAAGTGATGAATCATTCACATTAAGACCAAAAACAGGAATCAAGAAAGTAAACAGAGTGAGTTTTGATTTGATTAATTTAAGCATTAATAATTAATAAAGTTAATAATTACTTTACTAACAGTACATAATAAAAAAGAATGCAAAAAAATTGCTATTGCATAACATTTACATACATTTTTTATGTTACTTTTGAATAAGAATTTTCAGTTGAATTTTTCAGTAAACTTCAAATAAAGTTCATTTATTCTGTAAATTTAAGTGCAAATAGTTGATAGTTACATTAATAAAAATGAACTAAAAGTGCTTAAATAACAAATAAAATAGTTAATGAAATCATTGTTACAGAATTTGTTACTTTAAAAAGTTTTTATTCGCATTTGTGAGTAAATTTTAAATAAAGGAAATATTTTTTTAAATATTTTTGATTCATTGATTTTTTGTTACTTTAAAAAGTTTTTATTCGCATTTGTGAGTAAATTTTAAATAAAGGAAATAGATCATATGCTTGTAAAAGTATTTTTTAGATCAAAAAAAAACGTATTTTTGATTTATTGATTAAAATTAAACTTATCACTAATAGTTAAATAGCTCCATTAACAAAAAAAAAAAAAGAATTAAAGTATTTTTTGATCTAAAATTAATCACTAATAGTTAATAGCTTCGTTAACAAAAATGAATTTATTTTGTTTAGCTATATCCTTGTCGTTTTCTTGATCTACACTGGAGAAAAGAAAAAGAAAAAGACATGAAAAGTAACCCACTGAATTAAACATGAAATTCTGAAAATGAAATTGTATTTTCTTGCAAAGCGTATTCCAATAATCTGTTCTATTTACAACTTTGAAAAATCATGTTTTACAGGGTAGTTGGTATAAGAGACTGTGGATGTTTATTTGTTTATTTTGTCAGATTTTTTTATATATATTTATTTTTTTTTTGAATGTTGTTTGTGTTTGTTAATATAATATTTGAAAAAGTTACTCAGGCATCAAAATGCAAATTCAAAAAAATGCAGCACATTATTTTGCTCATTACTTCCAAAAAATAATCTAATTAACTCTCATTACCTTCAACACTTCTCATTCAGTTCACACGATCATGATTTCAGATCGTCCTTGAGCCTTCGAGCGCCAAACACACACACACACACACACACACACACACGCACGTTTGTGGATTTTTCTTATTCCTTTGCTAATATATAAATAATTGTTCTTGCACGTCGTTTGTCTGGTATTTGCTTGAGTGATTGATATTAGTGATTGTTGATTGTGAGGTTGCTTGCAGATTGATGTCGCATCCACTTGTTCCCGTAAATCAAAACACACTGGGGCATTATCTGATAATCCTGTATTAATGTTTGCATAAATTATTCTGCTATTTACATGCAACGGTGGGATCTTGTGCTCACAAGAGTGTGTGAAATGCAAATGAGTTTGATTACAGTAAAGCATACAAAACTGAGATCACAGGATACTTGGGAACATAAATATGTGTTTTTTGTGCGCTCAAAGGCCATTGAAAGTGTGTGTGTGTGTGTGTGTGTGTGTGTGTGTGTGTGTGTGTGTGTGTGTGTGAGAGAGAGAGAGAGATAAAGAGATAGTGTGTGTGTGTGTGTGTGTGTGTGTGTGTGTGTGTGTGTGTGTGTGTGTGTTGGTATGAAGGTGGTTTGGCTGATTTATAGTGCAGCAGTATCAGTAACAGTCTAATTTTGGTGTTGAAAGGAGTGCTGGGCTTTTTCTGGAGGAAGTTCAGCTCTGTAGTGAAGCTTGTCTTCTGAGGCCGCATTGATCTACATTCATGTCACGTTACTCTTTTAAGAG
Source organism: Cyprinus carpio (assembly GCF_018340385.1). Lineage (NCBI taxonomy): Eukaryota > Metazoa > Chordata > Actinopteri > Cypriniformes > Cyprinidae > Cyprinus > Cyprinus carpio. The sequence goes on along the minus strand of NC_056581.1, from coordinate 19,025,483 downwards.
TCCCTTTCAGCATGCCTGTTGTTGTCGGATAGGGCGTTACCATGGGAAATAGCCGAAATAGCCATTAGAAAAAAGAAGCACAACTGTGATCCGAGTCACTGAGCTCAACAGGGAGCCGGAGGAACAAACTCACTCCTGTGAAACTCCATTCCCTCTTGACTCTGAATGTAAATCTTCATTCACACACGTGAGATGGACGAACGCTGCAGATGTTAGAAAGTACAGGAGAAAATTATGTGGACAAGTGTGTGTTTACAGTCTTGAAATAAGAGGTTATTTAAAGTTTAGAAAATAATTTCTCTTTATTATTGTGTAGGTTTTGGCAAGAGACTGCAGGTGAATAGGGTAAAACAATAAAAATAAAAATCACCATACGTTGCGGATTACATTAAAAATTGCATACATTTTTGTATTACAATTTTTTTTTGAAATTTTATTTTTAAAATATGCAAATGCTGCATTATTTAATATGCACTAATTTGAATAAATATGAACAGTGGACAAAGCCAGGTTTAAAATTCTTGTTTGATTTTGTTGATATATTAAAGGTTTTTACCAGTGTTTTTTTTTTTTTATCACTCCATAAATCAGAAATGAAATTATTCTCAACAGACAGATGCAAATACAATACATAAATGTTCACCATGTTTTAGGAATAAAATGTTACATAAATCAGTGTGAATAATATATGAAAGAAACCTCAATAAAAACCTTCAGATATAGATATGAATACAACTGTACATTTTGGTGTATGTACAGTAAGTGCTGCTGGAGATAAAAACGTGTTTGTTGTATGTATTGTAACTGAATTCTACAGATGCGAATAAAGTGCAATAATAAAATCAGACAAACAATATATGAGCAAACCCCTCAGCAAAAACCGTCAGAATATATAGGAGTTAAACTGTAAATTTTGGTGTATGTAAATGCTGCTGAAGTGGAGATAAAAACTTTAGAACATGTTCAGAAAACAGCCTTTTAAAGATATATATTGAAAATGAAATCTACAGACAAAAATATAAAAAGTGCACTATATAATATATAAAATTTTAAAGATATATATTGATGATGAATTATAAATTCTAATATATAAAAATCTGTATGAAATTTTTTTTTTAATTGTTTCAAATTTTTTTCTGTGTGACTTTTTTTCTTTGTGTGAAGTATCAACTTAAATGTAAGTTGCTTTGTGCTGAAAATCTTCCCCACCTTGGCTTAAATCTGAATATTCAGACTTTAAAAAATCAAGATGCATTGTGAATGTTAGGATTTTTTTTAACTGTATAGATACTTATTGTGCTTTTGGTTTGTCGATTTACTTTTAAATGTGTTGTAGGACTTCAAAAGACTTGAAATATAGTGCATGACTCCTCATATGGACTATTTTATGGGTTTCTTCGAGTCATTTTTGGAACTTGACAATTGTTGTACTGTACATTTATAGGGTGCAAAAACTTTAGCTTCTAATTATAGCAACTAAAAAATGTAACCATAATCCAGAGATCAGCAGATACTTTCATGCCACAGAAACAGTGACTGCTGCTTGTGTTCATTTAATAATAACGAAATATTTTACTGTAAAATGAAGATGTCAAATAAGACTCATGGCTTATGAACCCATCATATAGTATGTTTTCAATTAAGGGTGCTGTTAAAAGTGTGTGTAATAGGAAACACACACACACACACACACACACACACACACACACACACACACACACAGATCCATCTAAAATAGTCTCAGTATTCATAACAAACCATTTATTTTCTCCCCCTCCTCATCTGAATTCACAAGCACTCAGGTATTCGAGGGTCTTTGGTCCAAATAACTCTGTCATTAGTTTGTGTTTGTGTTTCTTCAGCGTAACGGTGCACAGAGTTCCTCTGAGGTTTTGTGGAGAGGTCTTGGCTGGTATATTCCTCCTGAGAGACAATAAGTGATTTAGTTTCTCATCACTGGCCCGCGTGTCAATCACACTGGAGGTTTATCTGGACACACATCGCAGGACGCGATGACAATACAGTCTGGTAGTTTCTCATGGATTTCATGTGTTTTGTGTGTGTGTGTAAGGTGGTCTCTCTCTCTCTCTCTCTCTCTCTATACACACACGCACTCACTTTATATATACTGTATATATATAAATATGTAAACTGATATTTCCGACTGACACTACAGCGAAAGATAGAGATAACTGATTTAAAACCATTTTTTGTTGGTTTATATATATATATATATTTATATATATATATATATATATATATATATATATATATATTATTCTTCATGTCATATATATACTACTTGATATTTTTAATATTTTTTAATATTAATTGTTATTATGTTTATTGATTTAAGATATTTTTTATTTATATATTTATGTTTTATGCACATACACACACTGTATAAAAGTTTTATTTTTGCATCATTTTAAGATGATTTATATTAAAATATAAAATGTATATTTATATTATCACTGCATGAGACATTTTTGGGTCTCATATATATATATATATATATATATATATATATATATATATATATATACACAACACACAACGTTCACACACACACGTTATTATTATTAATAATAAATAATCAAAAATAGCACATCTATCTGTGAATTTACCAGAGTTAAGGGTCTTGTGGCTCATCACTTTATTTTGTCTTCCTATTTCATGCAATATTGTATGTAAAGAATTTGTTGACTCACTTGTACATCCTAACAGTGTTTACATGTATTATTAGATCAGAGTATTTTGGAGTCAGTTTTGCACAGATCCGTGTTTTAAGGGGGCTGTATGGGTGCTGTGGTGCTCCAGTAACCCACAGCTGTTCCTCCATGATGGTTAACCTGACGGCACTGGCCTCTGACACTCATGTTCCCGCTGTCTGCCGCTCGACCTCCTCACTATTGTTTAATAGCCTCTATACCTGTGAGGACATCTGATATGTCTGTTTAATAGTCCAGTGAGCGCTGTCTGTCAGCGGCTCACTCAACTGGGATGCTCATGAACAGAACCAGTGAAACAGGCTTTATGTTTCCCAGCTGCTCTTCAACAATTAGCCTCCGATTCTTTGATTGTGTTTCCACTGCAGGAACCAGCGAGTCATATTTCACCCCAAGATCAAGAAAAAATATAGATCAAAGAACATGAATCCTATTTTATAATAATAAAAAAATAGAATAATAATAATTAAATAAAATATAATATAATTTAAAATAAAAAAAAATGAAAATAAAATATAATATAATAATAAAATAATAAAAATTGGCCTTACTGCCCTATGCAAATTATTATTAATATTATTAACAATCATGTTTTTTGTTGTTATTTTTGAAAACATTTACAGAAATTTAATTGCATTACCGCATGTTTACCTACTTCTTTTATTTGCATTAAAGTAATGAGAATTTGAAGATAAATGTGTGTAATTGTCATTAAAACAATGTAGATTCTTAATTTTATATTTACATTGCTTAATATATGCTTAATATATACTTATATATTATATTTAAATGTAGATCTTAATTTGCTTTGACTTAAAAAACATTTTACTCCAACTTAAAAAAAAACATATTATTATTATTTATTTTAATATTAATGCAATATATTATATTATATTATATTAGTAATTTAATATTAATTAATTAATTTATTTATTTATTTATTTTGACATATGAGTTGGAACTGAATGTTCTTGACAGTTTTCATGATATTTGCCCATTTATTAAAAGTTTTCGGCGGATTTGACAGAATATTTTAATAGTGATTATGCTGTGTTATTGTGCTGCTTACTCTCATCTGAATGTGTTGAAGACTCATGACCTCTCTAACAGTGTTTTTCCATATAACGATCTGGCTAAAAGCTTTTACTCCAGCGACTGGGTTCAGTTTGTCCAAACCCTTGTGAAGAACTGAATAATTCAGGAGAATGAAGTGGCTTTCTTTGCTCAGAATAATCTCAGCCACGGCCGTGCTGGATATATTTGTTCCCTGTGAAACATCAGCTAGCGCAAATTTAAAAACAAATACCATATACAAACACTCAATTACCAAAAAAAAAAAAAAAAAATATGTTTTGATTTTGATTTAAATTTAATGTCATTAAAATCCTGTTTGGATTTGTATTTCAGTACACATGCCCTAAATGAATGCAGATTTTCACAGTACAGTATGTAGCTCAGTTTAATTTTATTAGCAGAACTGAAATATAATTTACCAGCATGTAAAGTATGATATAAATTTAGATCTGAATTAATTTGCTTTAACATGAAACACATTCTGCATGTAATGTAGAACATTTACCTACTGTACATGCACAATTACCGGTTTTAATATTATTAACTCATACAACAAAAAGAGCTATCATTCAGATATGAAATATATAAGAAGGACTGAACCTTATCCCCAGCATGTGATAAAGAATAAATAATATAATTGAGACTTTATCTCACTATTTGTGCTTTTTTTCCCTACAGTTCTGTTTATATCTCACAACTCTGATTTTTTTTATTCTCACATTTCTGAGAAAAAAAAGTCAGTGGAAAAGTTGCAATTACTTTTGTTTTTATTCCATGGCTAAAACTAAAGGAATAAAAACAAAACAAGTGTGAAATGTAAACTCAGAATTTTAAGGTAAAAAAGTCATAATTGCGAAATAGAAACTTTACTTTTATTTGTAAGTTTGTATCTGGCAATTTGTACTTTTATCTCACACACAAAAAAAAAAAAGTCAGACCTACGTGATATAAAAGCAGTGTTATGAAAAATGTCACATTTGCAAAATATAAACTTACACTGAACAGAATTCAGTGTAAGTTTATATTTATAAGTTTGATAAAACTGCACATTTTAGAGTTGTGGTTTTATTGTGCCAGCCTAAGGCACACCTGTGCAATAATCATGCTGTCTAATCAGCATCTTGATATGCCACACCTGTGAGGTGGATGTATTATCTCGGCAAAGGAGAAGTGCTCACTAAGTAGTCAGATTTTTCTTCAGTAACAATATTTGAGAGAAATAGGCCTTTTGTGTACATAGAAAAAGTCTTAGACCTTTGAGTTCAGCTCATGAAAAATGGGTGCAAAAACAAAAGTGTTGCGTTTACAATTTTGTTCAGTGTAGAATATAAACTTTTTAACTTTTATTTGTGAGTTTATATCTGGCAATTTGGACTTTTATTTTGCAGTTGTAAGAAAAAATGTCAGAATTGTGAGATAGGGAAAAAAAGCAGTATTGCAAGTAAGTCTGAATTGTGAAATGTAAACTGTGATAAATTGTGAAATATAAGCTCAATTCTAAGGGGGGAAAAATTGCATTTACCCTTCGTATTTTTTATTCCATGGATGTCAGTGTTGGGTAAGTTACTCTTAAAAAAGTAATTAATTATCAGCTACTAATTACATCTTCAACAGTGTAATTAGATTACTGTACTCATTACTCTCTCTAAAGAGTATTGCATTACTTATTACTACATGATTTCTGAATCACATATAAATCTCTACCAGCTGAACAGTACAAGGATAGACATGAAACTGCTCTTTTAGTTCTTTCAAATAAATAACATAATAGCAAAAATTATTCTTGAACTGACCAAAGTATTTAATGGGAGAAGGTTACATGAAAAACAAGGTTATATTTTTAAAATTAGATATTTTTTTTTTGTTGTTTATTTTATTTTTATGTTGTATCCAATATTGTATTATATTCAATTACATCGGAAGTAACTGTAATTACAGTAAATTACATAAAATTAAGAGTTATCTCTAACTTTGCTTTTTCAAGGGTAAGAGTAATTCAATTAAAGCAATATTAATGCATTACACCCAAAACTGTGTTGTGGAAAGATGAAAAAATAAATAAATAAATTAGTAGTAGTTGTAAATTCTGAGGGAAAAAGTCAGAATTGTGAAATTTAAACTCAGATTAGAAATATTTTTATTGAGAATTGTAAGTTTATATCTCAAAATTCTGACTTATTCCCCTCATTTGTGAGGAACAAATTCTGAATTGAGAAAATAGAATTTTGAGATGTATTTATTTACTTTCTAACTTATGTATTTACTTACTACCTACTTACTTATTTACTTATTTACTTACTAATTTATTTATGTATTTACTTATTTACTTATGTATTTACTTTATTTTTTTTTACTTTTTATTAATTTTTTTAATTTTTTAATTATTTTTTTTATTTACTTATATATTTACTTACTATATTTACTTACTTTATTTACTTCAACTTATTTAATTATATTTTTTATTTTTATTTTTTTTTGTTTTTTTTTTTTATTTATTTAATTTATTTTTTTTTTTTCTTACTAATTTTTTTTTTACTTAATTATTTACTTATTTATTTACTTACTAACTTTATTTATTTATTTACTTGTTTATTTATTTACTTACTATTTATATATTGATTTATTTATTTCCTGTGGTGGAAACGGCTTTCTGTATGAGTCACTTCTGTTGTGATACTTTATCTTTTTTTTTTTTGGAGCTTGAGAGATGTGGTCACTGAACTGTTTTTGTACAAAATACAGCTGCATAATTCAAAATGTCTCCTTTTGTGTTCCCCAGGAAACTTTTTTTGTGTGATTAATTCTTTAAAAGTCCCTCTGTCCCCTCTGTGTGTACGAGAGAGTGTTTATTTCTGTCTCACAGATGTACTGCGGCTGATGAGATGCTTCAGCTCATTCTCAGCAGTTCTGATGTTGACTAGCTCCACAACTCTTCTCTGTTATTATAAATCATATCATCAGTGCTCAGCTGTTCATATTCAAACAGGTACAGTACGGTCACATGGGTTGACTGGGTGCACACCACTGATTTAACACTTGCACACTCACATGCAGGTCATTAATGAGGCTTTATATTGGGAATGAAAGTGAGTTCATCAGTGTCACACTAATGCATTAGACAATATCTCCTGTAGTCTCAGACTTTAGCATGAATGTCTGGTTCACTTTGCAGCTATATTTCCAGTTTAGAACCGCCCACTTATACAGGAAGAGAGCGTATAAAGCAAACAACCCCTGCTTAGAGGAGAAAACGTCTGAAACTACTTAATAGAGATCTCTGGTAAACATATGCACCACAGAATCATGTTTTATTTGAATCTGAATGAGAAGAGAGTCAAATTCAAGCGTTAACACGCTTAGTTTATTTTCTTATTGATTTCATTACATTCAATCAGATCAAAATGTCATTGGGATCAAGCTCAGTCAGGCAGATTGAGGCGTTGCCTTCAATCTGATTACTAATGGACTAATCGGGTGCATGTAGCAATAGTACAGCAAAAGATATTGTGATAAAACAAATGATTGCACCATGCAAGTCTAACTAATCATGCTTTTTTTTTTTTTTTTTTTTTTTTTGAATGACTAGATGTTCAAAATATTCCAAAACTAGATGAAGTTCAAGACTGTCAAACAATGAACAGCATTTATTTATCATTCAGCAACACACAATGCCCAACACATTGTTTTAGATAACCCTAACTTTATAGAGAGAATTATTAACCATTTTAGTGAAGGTTACATTATTAAATGTATTACACTTTCTATATGTGGCATTTCAAACATTCAGTATTAATATAAAAATGTTGCTGGACTGTTCAAGACGGTCAAAACAATTAACACAGCCAGCATTTATTAATCATATGGCAACTCTCCCACCACATTATTTTAGAGAACTTTATAAAGAGAAGGTTTTTTTAATGAAAAATTAATTATTCAATTTAATGAATTTAATACAATGTTCTATATGTCATTTCAAATATTCAGTACTAATATAAAAATTAAAAAGTTAATATATTAAATTAAGTTCAAGACTATCAAAACAGTTATCACAGCCATCATACAGCAACACAATTCAGACACGTTGTTTTAGAGAACTTTATAAAGAGAAAATGTAACATAAAATATTATTTCTATATGTTATATTTCAAAATTCAGTATTAATAAATAAAAGTTTCTGAAAAATAATGTCTTAAGCTAAATCAGTTTTTATGTTGTACGTGTTTGTATAGGCTACATGTATAGAGAGATACACAACTATTTTACTTTTAATTCAAATTGGAATTTCACAATTATATGCACAGGACGTTGCTCTCTCTCTCTTTCTCTCTCTCTCTCTCTCTCTCTCTCTCTCTCTCTCTCTCTCTCTCTCTCTCTGTGTGTGTGTGTGTGTCTGCGAGTGTGTGTTTCATGCAGACTGTATTCAGGTGTGTGTGTGTGTGTGTGTGTGTGTGTGTGTGTGTGTGTGTGTGTGTGTGTGTGTGTGTGTGTGTGTGTGTGTGTGTGTGTGTGTGTGTGTCGGTCTTGTGTGGTGGAGAGTCATTCAGTCTCGTTCCAGCATCAGTCGCGCATCATGGATCTGCGGGGCTCACACACTATTGGAATGATTTTACCGCTCTATCTCATCTTTTACTTCATCACAGGCTCCGTCAGCAAAGGTGAGCATCACATTATTCATAATATTTGCAGTAATTTGAGGTGAAAAACTGTCAGAATATTTGAGTGTTTTTACCGCTTGTGTGGTGTGTGTCCGCGTGAGATCCGCTCCTGATTTTGTGTGTGTGTCCGTGCGAGATCCACTGAGTGGAATAACGGCAGTAAGTTGTTGAGGAACTTTGCTTTGTGTTTGATGTATTTTAAATGATTTTATTTGGTTTGTTTTATTATATTATGTTTGGATGATGTATTAACATGTAATATGGCAGTTTGAGAGGGTAATTATTAATCCAACAGATAACGTGAAGGTGTTTTACGCATCGTATGGGTTTGTTTGTAGGTTTTACGCACCGAGATTATAGGATCCGGAATATTTGTTGTGTGCTTATTTATTTCAAATAGTGTCGGTTTTGTCTTGATTTAAGTGTCTGTTACTGTAGTACACACAAACTCGTGTATTTCAAAGGGTCTGATGCGCCGCAGCGGTTGTGTCATCAGGAGAAACACTTGCACTGTTTCATGTCGCGTTCGTGTTAAATAGTGGGTTAATTATCATCACAATCAGGAATGTTCACTTATTCATAATAATATTTCATAATAATATCGATATCATTTACGGAAGGCTATTTAAAATAGGCCTATTAACAAAACGTTTAAAAACAACAAACTTTATTAATAGTAAATTATTAACGCGCAGGAGTTCAGGTGCTTAATTAAAGGTATCATGTATCTCGTTTGATACACCAGACGCGTGTCTTGTATAACTTTTTATATCAATAAACTTGCGGTTCTTTGTGTTGGGATCGAGAAGGGGATCGCGTTTTGGTGACGCGAGGCGAAGCTGCTTATGTTGTATGGACGACGCATTGTATATTTAATTTTGATACTGAATTGTTTCCTCGCGTGAGTAAATTACTTTCCTGAAATGAGAATAGGGTATTTTTAAGATGAGTAGTGTTATTTTTTGGTTGTTTTTGGTGTGGTTTTTTGAGCAGGTTTTTAGTTGATCAGGATGTAAGACCTGCTTGCCAACCAGCTGAACACCAGCTTGGTCAAATGTGGAGAACCTGCAAACCAACTCAGGTATAGAAATGTTGATGTATTTACACAGTATAGTAATGTATGCACTGTTGTAAAATGATGTACAAAAATGGTTCCCCTGTTCCATGCAAGTCACTTTTTATAATTTGTGTTGAAAATAAAGAATATAGTAATGTATATATCTCCTAATAATATTTATATTATTTATCGAATATATAGATTTTTTTTTTTTTTTTTTTAAGCATGTGTCATTTTATCACATTGTGCTTGTATCTGGTATGAGACAGGGATGATTGACATGATTGACTGTCTTTCTGATTGAAAGGTGGAGCAACCAATCACAGTATTTAGCATGTGTCATTTTATCACGTTGTTGTATCTAGCAGTCAGTGTTCTTATTACTTGATTTTTTGATATTAACATTTCATAATTTTTATAATCATAAATTATATTTATCATTGTTGATGTTAATCAATCATAACTTTTATTGTGGTTAACGGAAACAATGGCAAAGGAAATAGAGAGAGAGAGAGAGAGAGAGAGAGATTAGTCAAAATAGAGAAAGATGTCAAATTTGCTGTAACCCAGATGTATTAGAAACATTCACACAGTTTTATTTAATTTAATACCAAGGGGGGGACCCACTAAGTATAGTGTCATAAATGTACATTAACATTAATTTTTTTTAAATAAATAAAAAACAAATAACTTGCAAGATTTACAATGTTAATAGCTGTGAAAATGGTAAATTGTGTGTTGTGTTTTTCGTTTTGGTTTGTTATTTTTACTTGTTGTTGTTGTTGTTAGAGTATTTGTGTTTGATGATTGGAAAGTGCCAATCAGTTTTTAGCTGCGTTGAGGGGCGGATTTATCTGAACCACACATTTTTGGTTTTCTCAGAAGCAGAAATCATCATAGCTGGGTAAACTAGTTGTGAACGGAAACAACAAATATAATTTTTGTGTTTCCATTTGCTCTAATGGCAAAAGAAAAAATCCATGATAGCATTTTTCTGACTTTACAAAAAAAAAAAAAAAAAAAAAAAAGATTGAATACGTTGGTCAAAATAAAAAAGATATCAAATTTGCCTTTCACTTTCAGAATTGTAGAAAGACACAATTACTGCAGCATTAATAGTTTATTATGAAAAATCAGAAATTTTCTGAAATTTAATGCCAATTTAATTTAACACAAAATAATAGTGTTATAAATGTGCATTGCATTTTTAATAAAGAAAATAAAAGAAAACCTGCTAGATATACAGTATCATCACAGTCTGTGAAAAGTGTCCATAATTGGTGTAAAAAAAATAATTCAAATAAGTGCACAGTAACGTCACTGTGTAAAAAAAAAAAAAAAAGTCAATAAAATGAGCAGAAATGTGTGTAAACAGTATTTTCGTTTATCCAAAGTACGATAACTGTCTTCTACTGGATATCTAGTTAACCTGTCAGGCTTTGGCAGATCCAGTGTCTAGTTCTTTCTCAAGCTGGTTCTTGTTAATAATGAGTTGGTTTCTAGGTGAACTGGTATGTCTCTAAACTTGTATGAGTTGCATAAAGTCAATCAGTCATGTTTGGTTGCATGTTTGCGTGTGGTTTGCATCAGGCGGTCAGTGAAGGGACTGTTACTGAGGTGACTGACTTCAGCATTTCCAGTGCAGACGGCATTTATTTAGAGGCTTTCATCTGTATTTGGTCACGGATGTTGAATCTGGATTGGAGGAATACATCAGAATGAGCTTTCCTAGAGTGGATCATGGGGAATTACACTGATGCAAGCTAATGCAGAGTGACGGCCGCCACCATAAACAGGAGACGACAGTGACGTCACGCTCTGAGCTCGTGGGTGTTGGTAATGAGATGCATACAGTATGTGTTGTAATTGAAACAGATGGTTATGAACTTTGGAAGCCCCTGGCTCACCACAGCACGCAGCACTCCAGGATTCAATATCTGAGGTGATGGATGCTGAATTCTGCTCTTCTGTCTGCACAGATTGAGGATGCATCAGAAATGAGAGCCCGCTGGTGGCCAGACACGCCTGACGCTCAAGTGCTGTAGCGTATCATGATATTTCCACTCCAAGATATCATAGCACCCAAAAACATGGTATTTCTGCATTGCATTTTTGTTGGTGATATAGATTTTACTTCTTTTTTTTTTTTTTTTTTTTTGGAGGAGAAGAAGAATCTGTGTTGCTAGGGTCATTGTTAAAGTGATCTGATTATTAGAATCATTTAAGCATGTTGCTTTGTGGTTGCTAGGGTGTTTTGGGTGGTTGCGAGTCCCACTTCAAGTTTCTGTGACTTTCCTTCTTATATACATTAAGAGAGCGAGTCTGAACACAGAATCAGTATAAAAATAAATATATACGTTTTATTTATCTTCCAATTCATGCAGTTTTCATTGCATTCTTTTTACATTTTCCACAGTCAAAATATTCTTTACTTTTTCTTTTGAAAAAAAATGCATTTGACAATGATTGGCATGTAGACAATGCTTTTAGATTTAAGCATTTTATTTGGAATTAAGTTTATGTAAAATAACAGGATGAATATTAACAGTATAAAAACTTTAATTTTAGTAATTATTATTGTAGTTTTATTGATTATTTTATACATGAATGCATTTTTTTATATATATTTATTAATGTAAGAAAGTGTGATGCCATGCTGTTGCTAAGATGTTTTAATTGTTTTTAGCATGTTGCTATGGGTGCTCTGGGTGGTTGCCAGGGTGAGACTGGTATGAGACTGATATATGTAGAGTTTGTATCAGTATACTGTAACTATATACATATCAATTTTACACTTATGTCTTCAAATGTTTTACAGTTTTCACTGCAATCCATTTACATTCCATTAATTCCCAAAGTCTCAATATTTTTTTTTTTTGCTTTTTCTTATAGTAAAAAATGCATGATATGATTGGCATGTAGATGTGGTTATGTGAATAATTTTTTTTTTTTAAAGCAGGAATTCAGTTTATATAAAATAAGAGGTTCATAACTGAATGCTGATAACTATTTTAGGTGTTTTGATTTGTTTATATATTTAAATGTATTTATTTGTTAATAAACTGTGATGCTAGGGTTATAGCCAGGGTGTTGCTAAGGCATTTTTTTAGCATGCTGTTGTGTGGTTGCTAGGGTGTTATGAGTGGTTGCTATGGCAAATCATCCCTCAAGTTTCTGTGATCTTCTAAAATATGCGTCTTCCTTGTTCAGCGTTGATCTGTGGGATTTTTTTCACCTGGTTCATCATCCAGCGTGTAAACATTCTGATGTTTATTTATATTTCTATATTTATTTATTTTTATTTATATATTTGTTTTGTCTTATTCAACTTGATATAGAATAGTTGTATTTTTTTTTTTTAATGAAACTTTAGCCTCTTTCTCACACACAGTCTGTATTTACCGGTATTTTGAAACCGATATGTGAATGGTGCTTTACCGGAAAAAGACGGATTGTCGTTGCCTGTGTGAACAGCGTATAGGATGCTATGGCCATGTCAGGGTGTTCTAATTGTTTTTAGCATGTTGCTAAGTAGCTGTCAGGGTGTTCTGGGTGGTTGCTAGGGTGAGTTCTCCTTCAAGTCTTTCTCATGAAGTGTGCATCTGTGAGGTTTTTCCACCTGTTTCATGGAGTGCACCTGATCATTTAGACGTGAACTTTGGCAGAAACTATGGGTTTTTGTAGGGTTTGTTCAGCTTTGTCTGTATGGCCACCTCTGTAAGCTCCATACAGCACAGGCCTGAAATATCCTGCTCATGTCCATTTGAGCCGCAATCAAAGCCATGCTGGGCTCAGCTGGTGCCTTTGTCAGAAGTGTGCGCTGTGAGTCCACACATGTGTGTGTTTGCATCCAATGACCCAATTTCACTCTTCATTTTGAAGTCCTCGTGCCCTAAAGAGCCATCAACAGAAGCTTCATTTCTGAAATCAATTCTATTTTTCTGTTAACCTCCAAGGTAGATTTAGCGGGATATTATTATATCTCAGTCTTCAGAATGGACTCAGGGGCTCGCTTGTGGAGTAGTTTCATACTGGAGCACGCACTTAAGCATAAAGGCTCTTTAATGGTTCTTTTCAGCAAAGCATTGTGGCCTGTTTGAGGCTCTTGAGTTGTTTGTTTCTTTAGAGATGAAAACAGCTGTTGAGGTTTCATTCTTCAGATTTCCAGAACCAGATTTCTTAAAGTTCTTCAGATTAGTGTTTTGGTTTCTGGGCTCCTTAAAGCACCGGAACATAGATGTTTTATTAAGAAATAAAAGTGAAGCCCATATGAGTTCTTTAAAGCACCAGAACATATGTGCTTTTCTGAAGAACCATATCACATTACTATTACTATTACGGTTTATTTATTTATTTATATGCAAATCAAAAAAATAAATATTTTACATAAATATAATTAAATAAACAATGTTATTTATTCATTATATACATTTTACTCTCTAATTTCATAATTTACATGCATATTATTTATTTATTTAATAATATTTATTTACTTATGTAATGTATAATATAATAAATATATAATGCATAATATATAAATGAATATTATTTTTTGTTTTTTTTGTTTTTTATATTTTCTTTTATATTTTGTTTTTTGTTTTTTGTTTTTATTAATTATATTTTATTTTATAATTTAAGTTTTTTTTTTTTTTTTTCATAAATATTTTATTAATTAATATTAATTAGTTCTCAGTGCATGCTGTTTACATACATTGTCATAGTCACAATATTTTGTAGTTTTTCTTCTATATACAGTATTTTTCTTTATTATTGTGCTTTTTCTGTAATTGACATGTTGTTATGCTAATACATTTACCTATTGGAATTGCATTTATATACAATTTATATAAAATAACAAACATGACAATAATTAAAGCTTTATTTTTTACGAGTGTTGGGGAAAATTTAAAGATCCTGATTGGTTTTTTTAAAGATCAACAAAAACCGTCTTGGGGTTTTGAGGAACACTTTGGTAATTTGGATATTTTTGATGTTTCATAGGTGCTTCAGATCTGTATGTTAGTTTCTTAGTTCTCAAATTATTTAGTTTTTATTTTTTATTTTTTGTGAAGAACTCAAGAATAAAAAACTCTTTTCGAGGCTTAAAAAGATCCCTGTGCTTCATCAGGCTGTAAAACACGTTTCGATCCTTTGTTTAACAGTGTATAAGCTCTCGTATGCTGTGATAGTATTTCTTTTTTGACACGCGTCCTTTGTTTACCTATTTGTAATAGTAATAGGCCCAGAAATGTGACTGTTACTAATACAGATGACAAATACAGTGGTCAGTGAATTAACAGAGTAGTGCAACAGCAGTTTTTTCACATTAAGCCCAGGCTGTTCATTCTGCCAAAGCAATTATATTCAGCACCGAGCCAGACTGGTGAGATCCGGGCCGGTTTGTTGGCTCAAAATCAATCACGTCTAAACACTCAGTGTCTGCGCTAAGCATATCAGGAGGGTTTCCCTATCTGATCTCGGGTCAGAAAGACTGACATCCTCTACTATGTTATCTTTACTTCCAGGTCGTTTATCATTGCTGAAAGCTCAATTTAATCATGACTGTGTGGCTTCTTACTCTTGGAGGTGTCGCGCGCTCTATGATAAAACTGAGTTGCCACCAGAGTGTCGCGGAAGCTTAGTCATAATTGTGAAGTATGTCACCATGTCTTGCTAAAAACGGCCAGCAGAATCAATTTAAGAGCAGGAAGAAAGGAGATGGCCAGCGAGGGATCTAGTTTGGCTGGATTTCAGTTCCTCTAGATGTTGGGAAGTGGGTTGTGCTGATGAATGATAACATGAGGAAAAACCTTGTCTTTAAAGGTGAAGTGTGCACATATCTAATGTCACTATAATTGACTATTGAACGTTATTTTTTAGGAGAACTTTTAAAGATACCCAGTTCTCAGGGAATGTTCTTGTAAAGTTCTTGCAAAGTTATGAACAAACATTCTTCCAGTAACATGCATAGAACGTTCGTTCAAAGTTATCTGGTCCTTTAAGGGTTCGTTGACCCAAAAATGGAAGTTACTCCATGATTTACTCACCCTCAAGCCATCCTTGGTGTATATGACTTCCTTCTTTCAGATGAATCCAATCAGAGATGTATTTAAAAAAATGTCCTGGCTCTTCCAAGCTTTATAATGGCAGTAAATGTTATTTTTCAATAGTCCAAAAGACGTCAAATAAAGTGCATCCATCCATAGTAAAAAGTGTCCTGGACTGCTCCAGAGGTGAATAAATGCCTCATGAAGTGAATCAATGTGTTTTTATAAAAAAAAGAATCCATATTTAAAACTTTATGAACCATAATCTCTTGCTATTGCTGATGTCGTACGCGTGTTCATTCCAGAGGATCAAAGGTTTTCTTATCAGTAATTATTTTTGGCCGTAAGGTTCATGAGATGCTCTTTGATTTGGAGATTAAAATGTTTTGTTTAATAGGTTCTTTAGATCAGTTTTTGGTTTCTTGGTTTCTTCATAGCTAGAACTAGAGAATAAAAGCTCCTTTAAAAGTTCTCCTGATCATTAAGGCCCATATTTTTGTTTAATAGTTGAGAGTTCTGAAAGAAATTAGTCAGCATTTTTGTAGTGTTTTTTTATAAAGCTGATAGTTGTGAAGAATGAAATTATTATGCTTTCAAAACATTGATCTGACATGTCAACTTCTGATTCTGCCAATGGCTGAATTGTGGGCGGGACTATCTGTTTGATTGACCAATGGAAGAGTGTTCAGGAAAAGTCTTTATTTTTGCAGTTTCATTCGGTAAAGCTAGTGGAAATAAGTCACAGAATACAGAAATCACACGCTAATATGTGACCCCGGAGCACAAAAGCAGTCTTAAGTCTCTGGGGTATATTTGTAGCAATAGCCAAAAATACATTGTATGGGTCAAAATTATAGATTTTTTTTTTAACATTTTAATCATTAGGATATTAAGTAAAGATCATGTTCCATGAAGATATTTAGTAAATTTCCTACCGTAAATATATCAAAACTTAATAATAAAACATAATATGCATTGCTAAGAACTTCATTTGGACAACTTTAAAGGTGATTTTCTCAGTATTTTGATTTTTTTTTTTTTTGCACTCTCAGATTTCCAAATAGCTGTATTCGGACCCTCAGATTCCAGATTTTCGGCATACATCAATGGAAAGATTATTTATTCAGCTTTCAGATGATGCATAAATCTCAATTTCGAAAAATTGACACTTAAGACTGGTTTTGTGCTCCAGGGTCACATATTGTTAAACTAAGGCTTGGCAGCTGTTTTGTTTGCTTGTTTCACTGAAACATTTTAAGTGGATCAAAAAAGTTCTTCAAAGTTGTCATAAAATGAAAACAGGAATTGTTTTTTTTTTTTTTAGGACTTTTTTTATTTTGTTTTTTTGATGGTTGTTTATTAGCATGATTATTATTAGTATATTGTAGTTATTTATAAAGCACAAATTAATGCCTCAACAACTACCTTTCTAACTATTAATAAGCAGCAAATTAGGAGTTTGTTGAGGGGAAAACTCTTAGTTAATAGTGAATATATTTCCTAATCTAAACTGTAACTAAAAATCTTTGAAAATCTTGTAAAGAATTTTCACTAAGAATTTGCGTTATTTAATATATGAACTTTATTAAATAACAATTTATTAAAAAGGAAAATTGAAAATACAAGAAAGAAAAATTAATTCAAAATATTACAAAAAGCTATAATAGTATCTGATTCATACTAAAACAATGCTGATAATTACAAAGAAATGGCAATTAAATTTTGTATTAAATGTAACACTTTGAAGTGGAAAAACTAAAATAGTGCTTTCTTGTAAAACACTTTAATAATCTTTATTAACAACTTTGAAGATTTTTTTTTTATGCTGTAGGTTCCAGTTTGTGTTGATTGAACATCACTTAGCCTAACAATAACTGTATGTGGAAATATGATTTGTATCTCCTATGGTGAGGTCTCAGCCTCATCAGGATTTATCGTTTATCAATTCTACCAGTTGTTTGTATGGAGCGAGACATAAACCCTCAGCATAAGATCAATTTGCTGCGAGTGCGCTCCGTATTTCCCCGTAAAGCACGTTGTCCATTATGATTCATGATCTCAAAGAGCCTGGACGTCGGCATGGGGCGAAGCCGAGAATAAATCACCCTCATACGTCTTCTTTACTGTCAGTTATGAAAATGTGTGAATAGAAAGTCAAACGGGGAATGGGAGTCTTATGGAGTCAAGGTTACACACGAGTGGCAGTTGTGTTTGTTTTTTTTCTCGCTGAACTCGCGCCTGCTCCTCACGCATTTGCATTTATTAATATGGGCCGCAGTATTTAAGCGCAAAATTGGCAGGAAATTACGCCGCAGACGTCAGACTCAAGGCCAAATATCTCTTAAGGCTTCGGCACCCAAGAGCAAAGCACATTCATCTCACACACCTGCCACGGCTGATAGGTGATACAGCCCAGAGAATTCATCATCCTGAGCCATATTTTGTCTACAGAATATACTGCACTTGCTCAAATATTTCTTTAGATGTTTGTGTTGTGTGTGTTTGTGGTGTAATTTTGGGAGGAAATCTGCGCACGTCCAACTTAAAGGGGGAAAATGTTAAATCTGTTCTTTTGCTTACGTTATTGGAGCACAGAAGGTGAATTTTTGAAGAATTTTGAAAAAAAAAGTCCATCCAATTTAGATATATTATTCATATAACATTGATAATAATCAGAAATGTGTTTTGAGCAGCAAATCAGTATATCAGAATGATTTCTGAAGATCATGTGACACTGAAGACTGGAGCAATGATGCTGGAAATACAGCAGTGCATCACAGGAATAAATTACATTTTAAAATATATTCACACAGAAAACAACAATTTTAAATTATAATAATATTTTTAAAAAATTCACTAAATAAATGCAGCCTTGATGAGCAGAAGGGATGTTTTTTAGAAACATTCAAAATCTTACTATGTGGATGTATATATATATATATATATATATTATATATATATATATATTTATATATATATATTTAAAGGTATAAAACAAACAAAAAATAGCTGTGCATATGTATGTTGAGTGTGTTTTGTATGTTGTGTAGACAGTTTTATGTGAGTATATGATTCTTTATGGTGTTTTTTGGAGCTTGACTGTCGTGGTCATTATGAATTGTTGTATATAAAAGAGCAGCATAAATTCCCTTCAAAAAAAGCCCCCTGTGGTGTCACAGAACAAGATAGCAGCATGTGGGTCGGAAGCGAGTAAATCAACGTAGAGTTTTCATTTTGGAGTGAACTATTCCTTTAAATGTGCTCCATGTTTTAGATCAGCAGCCTCAAACTCTCGCTAATAGATGCTCGCTCACAGATGTGCGCTTGAAGGAGAGCAGATAAAACACGACAAAATCGACAGCGGGACGATGCAGGAGGAGCGACTCCCGAGCCGTGTCACATTCTACACGCGTATTTCATTTCACTCTTCAGTGCTTCCCCTGTGGCAGGGTGGGAACGGAGAGTGACCTGCCAGCAAACTAGGTCAACGGAGGAGCGTGCACCTGTTCACCCGTGAAGAAAGCAGCTAATCAGATACTTCTGAGTTCTCCAGTAGTTTGGCGTCGGGCGTCTGGATGTGGCTTTTCCTCGTGCGTGCAGTGAAAGTGATTAGTTGTCGGTAATGGAGGGGAATGGTGTTAGTGACACGGCTCGACCTGCCTGCTATCTACACACACACAGATCTTCGTAAATTGTTTATCTGTCTGTGGTTTCGCTTTCTGATGTTGCTCTAGTGGTTGAAAGACTCCATGATATCAAGAGTTTTGTGGCTTTCGGTTTGTGTCTGCTACTAGTATAATATGTGTATTAGTGCTGCAGTATGTATTATGTACACTGTGCCTAGTACGCAGGTTTTCTATATGCATAGAAAAGCCAAATGATTAACTACATTGGTCAAAATGTGGACTAAACAGTGTGCAATACTGTATCCCACAAAGCACTCGACTTGTCCTTTCATTTAAAGTGTTGTGAATATTAGCTGATTCATTATTTAATAAGCCTTGCCAAAACTGTTAATTTTTTTTCTGTATTTATTACATAATAATATTTATTTATTTTTGCTTTTACATATATAGAAATAATATTATTTATTTATTTGAATACACTTATTTATATATTTTATTTGTATTATTTACATAAATATGAAAAGAATAATATTTTGTTGTTTTTACATATTTGCATGTTTTTAACAATTTAACATAAATGTACATTTCAGATTGTTTCTCACATACATATACATTCAAATTCAAATACAATTCTTGTATTTTATATTTTGTACACAAATATAAATACAATTATTTAGTTATTTTTGGTACATAAATATAATTAAATAACATTTGTATTTTTTTACATATTTACTTTTTTATTATTATAATTATAAATAATACTATTTACTTATTTAAATACATTAATTTCTATATTTTTGTTGTATATATTTACATGAATATCAATAATAATATTTAATTTTTTAATAATATTTAGTTTTTCATATAATTAAATATTATTTTTTACACATGTACATATTTTGTTTACAATTTGTTTACATAAATATAATATTGTTTTAAATAATAATAATGTTATTTGTTTACTGAAATGTTTATTTTACGTTTGTATTGTAAATAAATACATAAAAATAAAAAAACATAAAAACTTTCCGTTTAGACTTAGACTCCATTAATTTAATAACTGCTTGTTTTCTTTAAAAATAAAACAAAAAAACTAACACTAGCTTCTCTAATCTTTTTGTATTCTATCTGTTTTCTTTTTATTTATTATAAAATTAACAAAAAATAAATAAAAAACTTGCTACGTGTAGTACATTAAGCTAACTGAGACTTGTTATAACACTTGCGTATCATTGCTCTTTTGTTGATTTTGATTGGTTGGATAAAAGTGTCTGCTAAATGACTAAATGTAAATGTATTATTATTTAATTTTTTATCTTATTATTTTACATTAAGTAAAACATTAAATATATATTTTTTTGTTTATTTAAATTATTCTATTTTAGTGATTTATTTATTTACATTTCTCATGATCTAATACATACTGTTTCAGTCCTTTTTTAAAAAAAATTGATGGTAGTACAAAGCATACACAGTAGGAGGCTAGTATTCAATGAGATCATTGCCGTGATCCCATATGCATTAGCGTGTTGTTTGTTTGTTTATTTGCTTTCAGTCACCAAAGTTTGCTGAATTTCATTGCGAGTCTGGCTCCCATCGGAGCGTCTTACTCGTGTTTACTACGCTGCTGATGTCACTCGTTCAGATGAGGACTCGTATATCACTGGCCTTCATGACAGCAGCTCATTAGTAGTTAAAACAAGCAATTACAACATGCATGTCAAGAACATTTATGTTTAATGTGATTTCCCCTCCGAGGGTGTCCGTCCATTAAGAAACTCAGCATTCATCACACAGATCCTCCTGTCAGGGATTATCATTTATAATAAGGGCTTCTCAAGCTTACAGACCCCTGCAAGAATCAAACGGCTTGATTTGAGGAGTCGAGGCTCCTTAGTATGCAGATAAAACCACACGAGATGAAACACGCGTCCCTGGAGGACCAGAACATGAACGTGTAGAAGTAGCTTGGGATTTATATTCCACTCGCACTGCAGCTTTTAGAAATGATGCATTTAAAAATATGTGTTCTATTTCGAACAGCCTGATGTCACTGGAGAACCTTTGATGCTCCACAAAGAACTTCTCATTCTTTCTAGGTGTTGAGAAAAAAACAGTCTGGTGCTTTAAAGATCAGAGAAACCAAAACACTGATCTGAATAACTACATGAAGCAGTAAATAATCAAATAACAAGAATGTTTAATTATCTAACAGGAATGCTGAGGCTAGCTGTCACACTTTTTAATCCAGGGATTGATTGATTGATTGATTGATTGATTGATTGATTGATTGATTGATTGATTGATTGATTGATTGATTGATTGATTGATTGATTGATTGATTGATTGATTGATTTTCCATTTGCATTTATTTTCTAAAGTCAATTTCTGGATAGATTCAAACATTATTGTCTTGAGTAAAGTAAAGTAAAGTAAAGTAAAGTAAAGTAAAGTAAAGTAAAGTAAAGTAAAATAAAATAAATCTTTGTTTAACACACGTTGAACCCTCGAGTGGGGATTGTTGTCATGCAATATGAAGTATAATATAATATAATATAATATAATATAATATAATATAATATAATATAATATAATATAATATAATATAATATAATATAATATAATATAATAATATTTTATATAGTATATATTTTTCTACAAATATGATGTTATTTAAATATACAATATATCTGAATAATTATTGGATGGATAGATAGATAGATAGATAGATAGATAGATAGATAGATAGATAGATAGATAGATAGATAGATAGATAGATAGATAGATAGATAGATAGATAGATGACATATTTTCAAGCATCAAAACCGCTTTGATTTCATTACATGGAGAAACTTAAGATTCACTGAGATATTTTGCATCTGCTCCTTAATTCCCACTGCTATGCAGTATGAAGTATTTAACAGATAAATACTAATTTATATTGTTAAATGCTTATAGCATGATGCAAGTTTGCGGTAGATCCAGGAGAAAATGACTTATGCCACATGTTTGATCAGAACAGCTTTCAGAAGTCACACAGTCTCAGGCGTCCTTATAAACCTCCACCCCAAAAACATATTACCACCCTTGGATCGTCTTATGATAATCTCAGCTAGTGCTGAATTATGAATGCTGCAGAAAATCTGAATTTATGTGTAGAGTTTCAGGCCATATTTCACTGGCTTTTGAGTCAGAAACACAGTCGTATGCAGCAGTGCAGGGACATTTCCAGCTGCTGGACCATAAAACGAGTTAAACCTGTGCTGAGCTGAACTCACACCCAAATATACTGAGTTATAAACCAATTCTCTTTGCTAACTTGTAGCGGCAGCGGCAATTAATATTTATTCATTGCGTACTTCATATGTACTGCATAGAAGAGGGAGTTAAGAAGCAGATGGGAAATGTCTCAGTGAATCTTAAGTTTCTCTCCGTAATGACATCAAAGTAGTTTTGATGCTGGAAAAAATGTCACAGGTGCATGAAAACAATGCATTCATATGGAGAGAATAAAGAAACATAGAATGTGTCGTCTCATGTGCATTTCTTTATGTATGTAATTGCTGTTAATTGTTTTTTTTAATTAATTTATTTTTAATGTTTTGTTGTTGTTGTTGTTGTTGTTGTTGTTGTTGTTTTTAAACATTAATACTTTATTCATTATTATTGACTTTATTTTTTAATATAAATATTTCTTTTGATTTGATTTTATTTCTTTTCAAAACAATTTGATTTGTTTTGTTGTAGTGAACAAAATAAATTATTATTATTATTATTATTATTATTATTATTATTAACAATATCAATATTATTATTTATAATAATAATAATATAATAATAATAATAATGATCATTTGTATATATACATATATTGCTGCTTTTTTGTTTGTTTAAAAAGTAAATATTTATTATTATTACTGTTGTTGTTGTTTTAAAAAATAATTATTTTACAATTATATTTATTATTATTTTAAATGGATGTATTGTAGTGGACTATCAATTAATATTTATCTACTGCATACTTCAACTGTATGTATATATATATATATATATATCTATATATATATATATATATATATATATATATATGTATAATTTTTTTTACATAATTTTTTTAACAATACTTTTTAAACAAAAATGAATTGTTGTGGACTATTTTTGAACTTGTACAAGCATTTAACAATATAAATTAGTATTTATCTGTTAAATACTTCATACTGCATAGCAGTGGGAATTAAGTCAAGTCACTTTTATTGTCACATCACCACAGCATGTGCCTTGGTGAGTGAAATTCTTGGGAGCGTGCTCCAGAAATTGCAGAAACAATTTACATATAACCATGCAGACTTCAACAGATGACAATGTGCAATATGCGCATACATATAGTCAGTACACACAGTGTACTATTAGACATACTTACAGTTAGCACTACACATTATACACAGTATGTACACATTCTAAATTATGTAGACATATATACACATAAAATATGCTAAGGTGCAACAGATTATAACAGATTATGAACTGGATACACAAAATGTCATGGATGTGCATTGAATGGTATCCAGTGGTAGCAGGTAGATTATTGTACTAAATGCAGTGTGTATGTATAGTCCAGTATTGAACTGTTGAAGTTAAAGTGCAGTGTGTGGCATACCATATTGTGGGAGTATGCTGTAGGGTGCTGTAGGGTGTATTAGTTTTGACTGTTCATTAGTCTGATAGCCTGGGGGAAAAAGCTATCCTTCAGTCGGCTAGTGCGGGATCGGATGCTGCGGAGACGTCTTTCTGAGGGCAGCAGAGAGAGCAGTCTGTGGGACGGGTGGCTGGAGTCACTGATGATCCTCCGGGCTTTCCTTATACACCGCCTGGTGTAGATGACCTGGAGGGAGGGAAGCTCACCTCCCTTTGCAGAGCTTTGAGATTGCCAGCGGTGCTGTTTCCAAACCAGGCAGTGATGCAGCCCATCAGGATGCTCTCTATAGTGCAGGTGTAGAATGATCTGAGGATGCTGGGGCTCATATGTTGCTGTGGCTCAGTGGTAGAGCATTGCGTTAGCAGTGCAAAAGGTTGTGGGTTCAATTCCCAGGGAACACACACAAAAAAAAAAAAACATAAAAAAATGTTAGCCTGAATGCATTGTAAGTGACTGTAGGTCGCTTTGGATAAAAGTGACTGCTAAATGCATAAATGTAAATGTCATTCCGAACTTCCTCGGCCATCTCAGGAAGAAGAGGCATTGATGTGCCTTCTTCAGCACTGCATCAGTGTGTGTAGACCAGGTGAGATCCTCACTGATGTTAACGCCGAGGAACTACCCTTAAAGCTGTTTACCCGCTCCACAGGTGTCTTGTAGATGGTGATGGGTGTGTGTTCTCTGCTCTGTCTCCTGAAATCCACCACCAGCTCCTTGGTCTTGTCGATGTTGAGTGAGAGGCGGTTCTCCTGACACCATTTAGTCAGGGTGCTCTTCTCCTCTCTGTAGGCCATCTCATCGTTGTCGGTGATCAGGCCTATCACCGTTGTGTCGTCAGCGAATTTGACGATGACGTTGGAGCAGTGTGTGGCTGTACAGTCATGTGTGTACAGGGAGTACAGGAGTGGGCTGAGGACATAGCCCTGAGGAGCACCAGTGTTGAGGGTCAGCGGGGATGAAGCATTGTTGCCCATTCTGACCACCTAATTTCTGCCTGTCAGGAAGTCCAGGATCCAGCTGCACAGAGATCTGTTTAGTCCCAGAGTCTGGAGCTTCGCAACAAGTGTGGCAGGCACTATGGTGTTAAATGCTGAGCTGTAGTCCACAAACAGCATTCTCACATAGAGAGCATTGTGTAGGGTGAAAACAATAGCATCGTCTGTGGAACGGTTGCTACGATATGCAAATTGTAGCGGATCCAGTGAGGCAGGCAGCACAGAGCAGATGTAGTCTCTGACGAGTCTCTCAAAACACTTGCTGAAGAAGGGTGTAAGAGCAACTGGCCTCCAGTCATTCAAGCATGTGATTTTATTTTTCTTTGGTATGGGCACAATGGTGGATTTTTCGAAGCATGAGGGAACCACAGACAGAGAGAGGGAGAGGTTGAAAATCTCTGTGAAAACACCGGCTAGTTGGAATGCGCATGCTCGGAGCACACGGCCTGGGATGCCATCAGGACCTGCAGCCTTGCGGGTGGAGCAGATGGAAAATAATCTGAAGTTTCTCCCCGTAATGAAATCAAAGCGGTTTCGATGCTTGAAACTATGCCACAGAAGCATGAAAACAATGCATTCATATGGAGAGAATAATAATACATGCATAGTCTCTTATGCATTTCTTTATGCATGCAACTAATGTATGTTTCATGCATGTTGCGGCATCCAAGCAAGTCTCCACACAGAATGCATGATGCATTGACACTCTTGTCTCGCTGCTGTATTTATGTGTTATTCATGGCTAGCCGTCACAGGGATGTGTCTTGACGTTCGTGCCCAACTTGTTAGATATTGTTGCATTGAGTGAATCTGATGTCTCTACCCTCATTGTGCTCTGCCCGTCTTTTAGAAGAGAGTCTGTCATCATGACATTTTTCCTTAATTGTTTTGCATTGTTAAACAGAATAATTCTGCACAGCTGAAGGCTGCACTGTGGCCCGGCTGTCAGGTGTGTTTACCCGAGATAAAGGCTCGGATCAAAGGCAGATGCGCAGCCACTGACGCGCTGACAATGTGCTGCTTGGGGAGTTTGCTCAGTAGTTTCTGTGTAAGTTTGAATAAATAATGGGGGCAGATTGGATGTAGCCACTCATCAGATGGCACGGCATTAGTCACTGAGTCGCAGAGCTCTGGTAGCTTTTGGACGTATTGTGCCGTTTAACAGGTTGAGTCTTCACAGAAGCGTGAGACAGCTGTAGTGACACACAGTTAATGCTGCATCTGCTCTTCTGAGCTTCAGCTCTTACTGTCCAACACTTCAGTGAGATCTCCATAATGCACTCTATCTCATTTTTGGATGAATACCATGGTGAAGTAAATTTTTATTACATATTATATTTTTACATTTTTTAATTATTATATATTTTTAGATTTGTTTTTTATTTTAATTTTAAATTATTTTAAAAAATATTTTATTTTTGTTACTATTACTATTATTATTTATATTTAAATGCTATTTTATTTAGTTTTTTTAGTTTTAAATATTAATATTTATTTTATTATTTCAATTTATTAATCTATTGATTTTCATTTTTATTATTTTTAATAATTTGTTTACATTTATTTATTTGTTTGTTTTTATACATATTTTTTGTTTTCAGTTATTTTAAATAATTATCATCATTTATTTTTGAAAGCTATTTCTTTTTTTGTTTTAAATATTAATATTTATTTTATTCATTTTATTAATCTATTGTTTTTCATTTTGATATTTAATAATTTGTTTACATTTATTTGCTTGTTTTTATATTTTTATTTGTTTTCTGTTATTTTAAATAATAATAATAATAATTATTATTATTATTATTATTATTATTATTATTAATGTCATAATCATCATTTATTTTTGTTTTATTTGTTTTAAATAAGAATATTTATTAGGTTTATTGTTGTGTATATTTATTTTAATTATATATATATTTTTTTTATTATTATTTTTTTTTTTTTTTTTTTAAATTTTTTGTGTTTTATATATTTTTTTTTTTATTTTTGTATATTTTTTTTTAAAAAAAAAGTGTTGTAGTGAAGGAAAAACTGCCAACAAGTGTTGCACCATCCATACGTACCCCTTAAGTACTGTGTAAAAAAACGTCCCATGTTGCACTGCATGCGCATGACATGAATGTTGAAAATGTGAAAATCTCATTTTATTTGCATTTAGAGTGCTGCTGATTGCATGAAGTGGCTTGTCAGAATCAATATGAAAAGATGGAGATGCAGTCATTGAGGGAAGTCTCTGAAGAGCTCATAACTCATTCTGTTTTACCAATTATTGGACACAGAAACCAGTCTGAAAGCATGCTATTGGCTGAAACCATTTCCAGCCCATCCAATCAATGCAAAACCACGAGCTGTCCACGGAAACACTGCTAATGATTGTGTAGAACAATGAATGAATATTGGCTTGTATACAGGGAAAAGGAGGCCAATGCAAAAACAGATGCACTCAAACATGCACAATCTGCTCGTTTCATAAATGCACTTTCACAACCTCTGTCTCGATTTTTTATTGACAACACGAACATGTCAGCATGAAACACAGCTTGCAACACATCCATAATGCAATGCATTTGCAATTTATTTTCATTGGATATTTAAAATGTTTTTGATTTGGACTTTTATTTTATTACCTTGCACTGTTCCATCACTTACTTGGGTTCATATTAGTCAGTTTTGAGTTCCTGTTAACGTCAGTGTTCATGAATTGATGGTTTCTGTTGTTTTCATCTCTTGCACTGGAGTTCAGCTCTTCTCTGACTGTTTGAAATGGTTTAATAGGCCCTCAGCAGCTGTTGTGAGAGAAATTACTGTAGGTGATTGCTGGCTTGTCACTGATCTTCTGCGTCCTCAGATAAGTCTGAATATGTAAAAGTGATATTAAGCGCTATGAGGAGGTTTTATCACAGCATGGGCCGCACGTATGATGAATTATCGTCATTAACGCTGCTCTCCTGGTGTCATTTACATTTGTAGGTGTTTCTGGAACTGGCAAGCAAATTGTAAAAGCAGAGCAGAGATGAGCGTGGCCTTCATATCTGTCAGGACAGTTTCTTATCAATCAAAAATGCCTCGCCGGCGGCCTGTGCTTGTTTGCTTCTCCATTATAAACTCCAAGAGGGTTTTCAGGAAGAATCCATTCATTGGAGAAGAACGTTTCAGTTCAGTTTGTGCTTGTTGAGTTCATATTTAGATCTCAGACTTTTGATTGCAGATAGTTTGAGAAACTAAAGCAGTAAAATCTAATTTCTTCTCCATTTAATATCATTTTGGTGTATTGGTGAAATGTATTATTATTGATTTATATTCATTCTTCTGTTATTTACCTTTTAAAACAGTGCTTACACTTATTTATTCATTCATTTATCATTATTTTACCTATTTTTTTCTTCTTTTTACATGGTTTGAATCAACTTTGCTTGGATATCTTCATTTATTGAATAAATATATTATAATTATTATATTATATATTTTAACATATAATATAAAACTTTATATATATATATATATATACATTACTATTTTTAATGTTTTTGAAAGACGTTTCTTCTGCTCATCAAGTCTGCATTTATTTGATCAAAAAATACAGAAAAAAATGTAATATTGTGATATATTATTACAATTTAAAATAATTGTTTTTTTAAATTTATTATATACTTTAAATTATCATTTATTTCTGTGATGCAAAGCTGAATTTTTAGGATCATTATCACATGATCCTTTAGAAATCATTCTAATATGATGATTCATTATCAAGTTTGGAAACAGTTTCTGCTGCTTAATATTTTTTCAGAACATGTGATACTTTTTTTAGGATACTTTGATGAATAAAAAGTAAAAAAAAAAAAAGAAGCTATGTTTTTAAAATATAAATTTTTGTAATAACAATATACACTACTGGTCAGTAATTTGGGGTCAGTAAATTTTAATTTCTTTCTTTTTTTTTAAATAAAATCAATAATTTTATTCAGCAAGGATGTGTTTAAATTGATCAAAAAGTGATAGTAAAGAAAATATATTATTAGAATATATATTATTAGAATTTTTTATTTTTATTTTGAATATAATGCAGTTCTTTTTTAACCTTTTATTCATCAAATATATTAGACAGCAGAACTGTTTCCAAACACTCATAATAAATCAGAATATTAGAATGATTTCTAAATGATCATGTGATAGACTGGATGTTACATG
Source organism: Cyprinus carpio (assembly GCF_018340385.1). Lineage (NCBI taxonomy): Eukaryota > Metazoa > Chordata > Actinopteri > Cypriniformes > Cyprinidae > Cyprinus > Cyprinus carpio. The sequence continues at coordinate 18,996,413 of NC_056581.1, read as the reverse complement.
TGACACTGAAGGCTGGAGTAATGATGCTGAAAATTCAGCTTTGCACCACAGGAATAAATTATTTTTTTTAAAGTATATTCAAATAGAAAACTATTATTTTAAGTTTGTAATAATATTTCACAATATTACAGTTTTTTCTGTATTTTTTGATCAAATAAATGCAGGCTTGATGAGCAGAAGAGACTTCTTTCAAAAACATTAAAAATAGTAATGTTTCCAAACTTTTGACCTGTACTGTATATATATATATATGTGTGTGTGTGTGTGTGTGTGTGTGTGTGTGTGTGTGTGTGTGTGTGTGTGTGTGTGTGTGTGTGTGTTTATAAAGTGATTTTATGTCAAAGAAGACATTAAGAAACCTATATGCACCCCTTTCAAATGTTTGGTGCCTGTGAGATTTTAAAAATGGTTCTTCTGTTAACCGGGGCTGCTTTTTTTTTTTTTTTAAATATTAGGGGAAATATTGTGATATTTTTTTTATTTTAAATAGCATTTTTTTCTGTGAATATATTGTAAAGTCTCTTTTATTGCAGTGACCAAAAACTGAATTTTCAGCATCATTCCTCCAGTCTTCAGTGTCAGGAATCATTCTAATATGCTGAATTGCTGGTTTACTTATACACATGTTAGATTGTCGAATCACTTGTGATTTCTTTCAGCTGGTGTGTGAAGGTGATTGCTGTGAAATCTCTCGCTGAGCTCTTTTCTATAGATCAGCTTTGTTTGAAGTCAGCTAGTCGTGCATTACTAGCTCTCCTGAAGCTTTGATTTGAGCGTGACTGAACCGAAAGCCTCCATACTGCGCCAGGATCTTCTCCACAATCAGCGGCCACAGGACAGCCGGCAGGGGCCTTTGTATTGATCAGCGGCTAAAACTGTCTCCAATTCTCTTTTCTCACTGAAAACAAGGGAAGGAAAAGGATCAGAAGGACATGTTTTGAAAAAAATGACAAAATCACAACTGCGAAAACCATCACAGGGTCCAGCGCTTTCACCATACGACTCTCTGATATGAAAACGAGAAGCTGTTTTTCTAAAGTATGTCTTCAGAATGATGTATTAGAGAGAAAATGATCGCAGCAATGGAGTTCCTGTATTGGTACAGAAGCTGATTATACAAACCAGGACAAGGACAATTATGTTCTGACGTATATTATTCAATACACACTCTGGGAATAACTATTACTATAAAGGTAATAAGAAGCATTATTGTGTTCCGGTGGGAATGCAAACAACAGCCATTTGCAATAAAACCAGAGGAATAATGTTCAGAATATTTCACACATCACACCGCTTTCTCTTTAAATAGTTAACGAAATAAGGCTTTAACACGCTCTCGCACATATATAAATAATAATACTGTGTGAAAACGCTTGGTTTTATATAAATCAGGTCAACTGACCGTGTGTTCAATATGGAGAAAAATGGGTCAGCTTTGTGGAAAGGGTTTTTATCTGTAGGTAAAAGCATTTTAAACAGTCTTCAGTTTCTTAGGAAGTTGAATAAGAAACGTGAAGCTAGATGGGCTTTAAAAAAACATCCCCAACTGCCCCAATTTCAGCGCCGATGTGAGGGTTGCTGGGAATGTCAGATGATGTGAGCGTCCTGATATTTACTGTACAAACGCTGAAGTCAACATGACATCAAAACTGACTGTTTACCTTCTTAATACGACTTCCAGGTCTTGTTTTGACTGATGTACAAGTGCATGTTATTGTAAAACATGAACATTTGTCTTCTTAATCTTGCATTAAATTTAAATAAAATCAATACTTTTATTCAGCAAGGATGTGTTAAATTGATAAAAATTGATAGTAAAGAAAATATATTATTAGAATATATATTATTAGAAATTTTTATTTTTTTTTGAATAAATGCAGTTCTTTTTAACCTTTTATTCATCAAATATATTAGACAGCAGAACTGTTTCCAACACTCATAATAAATCAGCATATTAGAATGATTTCTGACACTGAAGGCTGGAGTAATGATGCTGAAAATTTAGCTTTGCATCACGGGAATAAATTATTTTTTTTAAGTATATTCAAATAGAAAACTATTATTTAAAATCTCTCAGTTGACTTGCTTTTTCAGCTGACGTCAACAATTCATTTTTATTTTATATCCACCTGTCACCTTCAGAAATTTTTCTCCACCGAAATCTTTTTTCAAAATCAAGTTTTTTGTTGTGAATTTTTGCCTTTTGTTTTTTTGTTTGTTTTTTTCATTATTGTTAAGTGGTGTGTTATTGGGGTTATTTCATTATTTTAATTGTGAATTGTAAGCATATTTTTTAAGATTCAGTTACACTGAGTACAAATCATTTTATCTACCTTTTGAAATAGTGTTTATACGTATCTATCTATCTATCTATCTATCTATCTATCTATCTATCTATCTATCTATCTATCTATCTATCTATCTATCTATCTATCTATCTATCTATCTATCCCTACCTACCTACCTACCTACCTATCCCTTTTTACTTTAGTGTTCCCCTTTATCTTTTTTACCCTGGTTTTTGCATCAGATGTACTTGGATATCTTCATTTATTGTATAATATATTTTATAGAATTAAAATCAATGCAGATACACTCTCAGTAAAAAAAATATACAAAAGCTGTCACTGTGGTGGTACCTTTTCAAAAAGTACACTTTTATACCTTTTATATACTAAAATGTACACTTTAGGTACTAGTATGTACCTTTAAGTTACCAAAATGGACTCTTTAAGTACAAAGTTGTGCCTTTTGAAAAGGTACCGCCCCCAGTGACAGCTTTTGTTTATTTTTTTTCTGAGAGTATAGAATATGAAAAGCTAATGTGCTTAAAAGTACAATTGTACCATACTCTGTAAAATATTGTGGTTTAAAATAAAACAAAATGTTTTTAAAGTGCTTTCATGTCAAAGACATTTAGGAACAAACATACTGTACATTTTGTTCAAAATGGATTTTTACAAATGTTGTTGAAAGAAGTCTCTTCTGCTCATCAAGGCTGCATTTATTTGATACAAAACACAGAAAAAAAAATGTAAAAATGGGAAATATTATTATGATTTAAAATAGCAGTTTTCTACATGAATATCTGTTAAAATGTAATTTATTTCTGTGATGCGCAGCTGAATTTTCAGCATCACTACTGCAGTCTTCAGTGTCACATGATCTTCAGAAATCATTCTAATATACTGATTTGCTGCTCAAGAAACATTTCTGATTATTATCAATGTTAAACACATATCTTCACTCTTACTTTTGGTCAGTTTAATGGGTTTTTGCTGAATACGAGTATTAATTTCTTTCAAACAAACCCCAGTGGTTTGAACAGTATCTCTGTGCATCAGTATCATCCTGACTTGTGTTTCTGTGTGTCTGTAGAGAGCTGTGATTCTCCGCTGGTTTCTGCTCTGCCTCAGTCGGCCTTCACGAGTTCATCAGAGCTGTCCAATCTCTGTGCAAGTCACGGGCCGGGCTTCGCCAAACTCAACCGCAGAGACGGTAATTCAACACCTTCAATCATTATTCACTCTTCTGCTTCTGCTTCTGCTTTGACACAGATCTGTACTGTATAAAGCGCTATAGAAATAAAGGTGACATATTATTGGAGTTATTTAAGGCAACCAAAGCATAAATTTATTAAAGGAAATGTTGGCAAGGGAAAATTTCCCATCTTAATTTAGTTCAACTTGATGTACTAAAATAACTAAAATTGAAAGAAAAAAAAAATAGATAAAAAAGTAATTTGTATAGTGTTATTTTGTCATTATTATTATTATTTTAATCATATCTGTATAGTTTTTATTATTATTTGAAATAGTTTTAGCTTCTATAGTTTTGTTAAAAATGAAAATAAAATATACACTTTGTATGTGTGTGCATGTGTGTTTGTTTTATTTCATTTCATTTAACATTTATTTCAAGTAATAAAAGTGTTTATTTAAGGTTTTAGTTTAGTTTTAACGTGTGGAGTATTCAAGTAAACACAGTCAGTTATATACTAAATAAATGTAAAACATTTGGGTAAAAACTGGATGTGTTTCAGTATATTGGATCCATGCAGTCGGTCTTAAAGTGACAGCAGCATTATTTACCTGCTGCTGTCTGTCATTATTAATGTTAATCATGTTTGACTGATTCAGTGAAGACTATGCAGTGTTTTATTTATACATCTTTTTAAATTTCTGTAATATTTCTTACCACATGATAAATAAACATAGCCTACTGTAGCTGAATAAATTAAAAGTTTATTTCAGATTTATTTGCTGTTTTGTGCTTGCAATTTGCTCCTTTTTCTTAATGTTAACAACAAAAATAAAATTTAAAATTTCTAAATCGAGGTACATATCGTTATCGTGAAATAACATTTCTCATGCTGTGAAATAAGAATTTGGTCATATTGCCCACCCCAAAAGCAACCATTAGGCCACGAATGCCCCTAAAGCAGTGTAAATACAACTCGAAAACAGTGAAAAATCCAACCTTATTAATCATTCATGTCCCAGCGCATGATGTCATCATAACTTTGATATTTACTCAAAGAATCCTCGTAAACATGACCAACAATTCCAACTTATAGGTTCAAACTTTACAAGCTTGAATTGAGTGCTAATATAGTTTACTCCTTTTTTTTAATTCTTGCATGAATTTTTTAATGTAGAAATTACATTTATTTTTCCGTAGTATTTACCACAGAATTATTTTTATCAGTGCAATTCTACTTCCCCTATCAATATACAGTAAGTGGCAAAAGACCATAAAATATATGGTATGTTGATAAACACACCAAATGCAAATTGCTGTTTATTCTGGCCAAGAGCTGCAAAGCTTTGTGGGTCATGGCACTTTTGATGGCCGTGAGCATCTGGTGTCATTTGTGGCAGCTCATCAGCTTCAGTGCAATTCAGCGGTTTATTGCATTAGTTGCGCTTGTGCTGTAGCATTCAGTGTATCTGTGAATGCATCCCTCTTGAGGCTGACAGGTGACCACATTACAGATGAGCTCAAAGAACGGCCCGCCTCACGTTTCAAGAGCTAATAGATAGGCTGAAAGAATTATTTCAGCCTGTTACATGCCGCTGCAGCGCAGTGTTTAAGTGCAAACATGTTTCCTCCAGGAGCGACACCGTTAATGACTGGAGTAGGAGGAAGAGTAATTGTTGTTCTTCACAGAAAATAGTCTTCAAAGGTGCTTAAAAGAAAATAGTCTTAATAGTTGACAAACAAACAAGCACACACAGTGTAGGAGGCTCTGAGAGCAGCGCTTCAAAGACTGCAGCGCCAGGTCTGATGTTTCTGCTTAAAGGACGCAGAGAAAAAAAAAGCGGAGGCTGCAGTCGCCTCATCCGCACACCTGCTCGCTGGAGACTGACATCAAACTCTGAATAAAACCAGCACAACACGCTGGACTCAGAGAGAGACGGGCTTCTGGTTTGGACGGTTTTGTAGCGTCTTGAGTCTTAAAGGGATAGTTCTTTCAAAACTGAAAAATTGCTGTTAAAGGGGTCATGAACTGAGAAATCAGTTTTTACTTGAGCTTTGGATATATAAGAGGTCATCGTACTAAAAGAGTATCCTGTAAGTTTCCGAACTGAAAACATCCTTGTTACTGAAATAAAAGCTTTTATTGACACCAGGCCCAGCGGACGCCAGATTCTGGATTCAGCGACGTAATAGATTGGTTAAGCTCCGCCTCCACAGAAGAATATCAATGCATAATTCTGTAGCCCCGCCCACTGATTCGCACATAAGTGGTGCTAAACCGGATCGAGCAACCAAGCAATAAACATGCCGTTAAAGATTGTAGAATATTGTGCAGCGCCTGATTGTGGAAGAACACAGTCACTGCTTAAACTCTCTTAAAATATTAGGCATTGACATTAGGCATATTATAACACTGAGCGTTTGTTCGCTTCATTTCGCCATGGATTCCTTGGTGAACGAGTGTCTATTATGTGTACGTGTCTAAAGTCACAGAAGGTTTCAACTATGAAGGACGCAGCTTGTCAAACAGACACACAGAAAGTTAGTTTACTATGCAAAACTGTTATCCAATCACAGCAGAGGGCGTTTACTTCCAAGTCTTCAATGCGGCATGCCCATAAAAACCAGCGGTTCTCAAAACCAGGGTAGAAAACAGCCCATTACTTATTGATTTTGATGTTTTTGAATGTAAAAATCATGCGAACATCATATAGTGGACCTCAGACAACAGTATAAAATAATAATAAAAAAATGCCTGTTCTTGACCCCTTTAAAGGTAGGGTAGGTGATTTCGGAGAGGCTTGCAGTAGCAAACTAGCTTTAAAAGCATAAGATCCCACCCTCTCTGCATAATCACTCTCCAACGCCTCCTCTGAAACACATGAAACAGCCAAAACCTGGATATTTTAGGCAATATAGAAATCCTGGCCAGGACATGTCCCATAAAAATGACAGGTATGGTCACCCTATATTTGCGCAAACAGGGTGCATTGACAACAGGGATTTTGACAAAAATCATATTAATATTCCTTTGAAATTGTGATTGTGATTATTAATTACAATTATCACAATTTAAATGGAATGATGTTTATACCATTGTTTGGAGCAACATGCCATATTTTCAGATGAAAATAAACAAGCAGAAAACACTCAAACTGAAAAACTTTTATTGCTTTCCTATAGCATTAAGCCTCTACTATACATTGGATTGTTTTCTTCTTTAAAATAAAAATTAAAAATGTAAAAAATATGCATGGTATAATAATGTTATCCTAACACTAAAATGAAAACAAATAAACCTTCAAGATAACCTTCAGAAATAAAAAACAAAAAACATCTCAAGTGCTCAGAATAACATTAGTGGACTTTGAACGATTACGTGATTGTGGCACCTTGAATTGTAATCATGACTAGAAATTAGATTAATTGTGTGGCCTTAGGCAGAGGTATGCAGATACATGCATTAACAGGTTCGTATGACAACCTACTGTAGATCTCGGACCAAGGGATATGATTGGACATACATTTATGGACCTACGCCTTCCACAGACCTACCCTGCCTTTAATTTACTCACCTTCAGACCATCTAAGATATAGGTGACTTTTTTTCTCAAGCAGAAGTTGACTTCTAGCTGAAACCATGGTTCTCGGTGATTCATTAAATGCAAGTCTATGGCTACCGGCACTTTGAGAGTCAAAAAAAGCATATGAGCCAACACAAAATGAATACTCATGGCTCCTGGCAATATATTGAGGTCTTATGAAGTGAAGCGATTGATCTGTGCAAGAAACTGAACATTATTACCTGTAATCCAGAGCGTCTAAGTCTGATTCTTTTCCACAAACTGGTTCTTTCAGACAGTTCGTTTCAATGAACTGGTTCAAATAACCAATTCACCAGTAAATTTACAAAATCACACAATCACGTAACATACTTAAAATACCTGATAATGATGTCCCCATGAATGTCTTCTTCAGCTTAGTAATAAACACCACTCTCTGTACGTGTGCTTTGAGATTCAAACTCTTCTCGTCTTCACTTTAAGTGTGTGTTGACCTGATCCAGACATCAGCCCAGAGGAACCTCAAACTATTTGTTATTAAAAACAAATAAATAAAAATTAATCAATAAAAATGAAAACAGAAAATATAAATATAACAATTAAGTTAAAATATAAATTAAATCGGTAACACTTTAATTTAAGGACCAATTCTCACTATTAACTAGTTTCTTATTAGCATGCATATTACTATTATAACGCACATATTAATGCCTTATTCTGCATGAGCATATTTTACATCCCTTAATCCAGGTGCATACCTAAACTTAACAACTTTACTAACTATTAATAAGCAGCAGATTAAGAGTTTATTAAGGGATTACTCTTAATTGATAGTGAATATGTGTTCTCTATTCTAAAGTGTTACCATAAAATCTATTAGAAGTATCTCAATGACATTACCATTTTTTTTAAATAACCCTAGCTGTATATTATTGCAATGTTTATTATTAAACATTTTGTTTTGACCAATTGTAACTGCATTTATTTGCAATAATATAAAGTCAGTGTAAACTTATCTTTTATTCATGTTTATAAGGTACAAGGTAATTCAAGTGATTAGATTTAGTTTCCAGGTTTGTGGCATTGAAATTTTGAAAGATACTCCAAGTTTGAGGCATTTCGTACCAACTAAACTAGCTATCCACGAGCAGAACTCTTTATTCTGAGTCATATCTGTGAAGTCATTCCATTTATTTCTGATTTGTTCTGTTCTGCTGAAAACTGAAATGAAGTGAAGGCAATCATAACTGTGTTTCTTATTCACAAATGTTAAAAGAATTGTTTAGGAATGAAAATTGATAATGAGTCCCAGAATCGCTAAATTCCCTACGATTCCCATCCTTGGTTCCCCAGACATCCCATCAGCCATCACTCCACGAGCGGCCTGTCGACTTCATTGTCTAGACACTAGATGTTTGACTTCTGTAAGTACTTCAGGCTAAATTAAATGCCAAGATATTTGTGGCTCTAACCATGTGAGATTTCAGAAAATCAATACAAATCTTAAAGCAGCACCATATAGGACTCGGACTAAAGGTCAAACCGAGTGGCACGTAAAAGTTTGGAAGCATGTGGAAAATAACAAATAGTTTGAGATTCCTCCAGGCTGGTGTCTGGTTTAGGTCAACACACACTTTGAACAGTTTGAAACTCAAAGCACATGTACAGAAAGTCCTGATTATTTTAAACAGAGATGCACAAGCATGCTTTTTACAACTTGTTAGGATTAGGATTGTTCATCCAAAAATGTAACTTCTGTCACAATTTACTCTCCCTTGTATCATTCCAAACATGTTAGACTTTCTTTCTTGTATATTTAGTTTGTAAAAAGTCTGTACCAGTGTTATTTTAGTATCATTGATATACTAATATGCTAGGGATGTAACAATGCACCCCGAGCCATTGAAAAACTATAGAAATATCCAACTCTGACACCCAAAAGCATCCTAAGATACAGTTTTGCTCATAAGATTTCATATCCCTTGCAGATTATGCCAAAAGTATATAATTACAAAATAAGAGGGATCATAAAAATTGCATGTTATTTTTATTTAGTACTGTCATGAATAAGCTATTTCACAGATGTTTACATGTATAGTCCACAAGACGAACTGAATTTACAATATATACAGTATATATATAAATTACAATATAATATATATATATATATAATATATATATATAAAATATATATTATATATATATATATATATGTGCCCCATTCAAAAATTTTACTTACTATACCATTGAATCTTAACTGTCTGTCATTACCTGAATGATCCACAAATGTTTTTTTGTTTTGTTTTGAGATGGTCACTCATCCTTGTCTGTCCTAAATAAATTCCATCAGGTCCTGCACATTCTCAGCTTTATGCTTCTGTATGATTTTGAGATTCATCTTTTCACACTAAGGCCAGTTGAGAGACTCACACACAACTATCACAAAGAGTGAAAACCTTTACTGACGCATTCAAGTCCAAACAACATTATTAGAGCAATAATGAATCTGTGAGATGCCCATTTTCTGGTGTTTTTCCCATTCGAATGCCTCCAATCACAGGCCGGAAAACATGCTATATTTCATTGCAGAAATCTGCCGGGATATCGCAGCCAAGCTCTTTGAATCATGGGATAAATAAGCAAAGCGTACTCATTTATACAGCAGTTTGTGCTATTTCCCCGACCGCCGCCGGCTCTCGCTGTGAAGAGCGCTGGGTTTCTCTGAAACCTTCCTCTGTGTCCGTATCATTACGGCTGCCATTAGCTGTCGTTTAAACCGTAGGCTGTTAGTCTATCAGCAGGTGTAATCGTTCCTCACCGTGTCGCAGATAAATACATAGATATGAATACTGCACAGAGGGTTTAATTAGAATGCAAATGTGATTGTGTTTCTCTTGATGGCCGCTGCCAATTTTAGATTGTATCCGTAGGATATAACAGCCATACTTACGAGGCCATTATATATTGAAGCAAAAGAATACAGCTGTTAGAAACACAGAATGAGTGCATTTCATTTAGCACTGTGTGAAACCAGTGAATATTTAACTATGTTTTTATTATATAAAAAAATAATTAATAAATATATACAAACTACAAATAAGTTATATAAAATTAGTTGTATATAATTTAATATTTAATTTGATTTAATATATTAATATATTTAATGTATTCAATTACAATGTATATAATAAAAAATTAAATTGTGTATTTAATTTGTATATATAGTATATATATATATATATATATAATATATATAATGTATATATATAGTAATTTTATATCATTTAATATTTAATTTAATTTAATATATTCAAATATTTAATTACAGTTGTATGTATGTATATATATGTAAAATTATATATTTGTAATATTTGTAATTTTAAACAATGAAATAAAAAAAATTAAATATATAATGTACAAAAATAGATACTGTAATATATATAAAATATGTATATAATTATAACTTATATAACTTGACAGACAGATAGACAGACAGATAGACAGATAGACAGATAGATAGATAGATAGATAGATAGATAGATAGATAGATAGATAGATAGATAGATAGATAGATAGATAGATAGATAGATAGATAGATAGATAGATAGATAGATAAAACTTTTGCAGGAATTAATTTGCATAATTGCTCTGTAATTTGTGTGTATAGAGAGAGAGACGGAGTATAATTAATATTATATTATATAAATATTATTATTAATTTCATTAATTCTTATATTGTTTTATCTTTTTATTTTCTATTGTGTTTATTTTCTTGTTTCGTGTTTATTATTATTATTATTATTATTATTATTATTATTATCATTATTATTATTATTATTATTATTATTATTATTATTACTTGAATGATTTTGTCCTGTAGTCTATTTCGTTTTGTGTTTTGTTCGTTTTGTAAATTTTTTGTGCATGGCCAAACGATAATAACTATAATTTACTCTTTCACGTGTTTTGCTTTCAACAGGCAGATTAAACAGTCAGGCATTTAAATCTGCAATCAATGTGAAAAAAGAGCAAATTAGATCCGTATGAAATTCTAATTATAATCCCCTCAGATGAACTCAGCAGATGCAATTAACCAAAAAGAAGTAATTTAACTTCATATCCTCTTGTTACCTTTTTTTTTTTTTTTTTTTTGCTAGAGTCAATGAAAAAGCAGGCAGGTGGCAGCTTTCCAGATCTATTTGTATTGCATTAGCTTCATCAAATGCTCTACAGTCAAAGTTATAAAAGTCGCTGTTACTCTCATCAGACATTTCTGCTGATCTTGTCCTGCTCTAAACTAGCTTTTGTCCCTCGGCTCTTGCAGGTGGAAATGCTGTAAATAATAGATGAGACACTGGCCAGTTCATTACACAGACGTATGCTCTTCTTTGGAGTTTGCTTTGTTGAACTTGTTTCGGGGTGATTTTCAACTTTCTTTAATCATGCTAGTTAGTAATGTGTTTTTTTTTTTTCTTTTTTTTTTTTTCTTTTTTTTTTTTTTCATTGAGTGGATGTAACATACAGATAAAAAAAAATACAGGAATTATACACACAATACATTTCAGAAGTTTGGGTTTTTGTAATGTCTTTGAAAAAAGTCTCTCGTGCTCACCAAGGCTGCATTTATTTGTTTAATAATGCATTAAAAAATGAGAAATATTATTACAAATTAAAATAACTGTTTGCTATTTGAATATATGTTAAAATGTAATTTATTTCTGTGATGCGCAGCTGAATTTTCAGCATCACTACTCCAGTCTTCAGTGTCACATGATCTTCAGAAATCATTCTAATATACTGATTTGATGCTTAAGAAACATTTCTGATTATTATCAATGTTGAAAACAGAAAAGTTGTATTTTATTCTTTGATGAATAGAAAGTTCAGTATGAAAAGAACAGCATTTATTTGAAACACAAATCTTTTGTAACATTAATGTCTTTGCTGACACTACTGTCACGTCACTTTTATGCATCCTGGCAGAATACAAGAATTAATATTAATTTTTAAAATTAATAATAATTAAAATTAATAAAAAAATTAAAATTAATAATAATTGTTCATTTATTATACAATTATAAAAAAGACCTCTATCACTAGCTTGCTCTATTCTTTTTCTATTCTATCTGTTTTCTTTTTATTTATTATATTATTTAAAAGCCCTTGCTACGTATACTGTGTTTTAGGCTAACTGAGACTTGTTATAACACTTATATATCATTGCTCTTTTGTTGTTTTTGATTGCTTCCATTGTCCTCATTTGTAAGTCGCTTTGGATAAAAGCGTCTGCTAAATGACTAAATGTAAATGTAATATGAAGTAATTACTTAATTTTAGTATTATTGATGTTACTGACCCCCCATATTTTCAAACTGTATGTATGTTATACATACATACATGTGTATGTGTATATCTATTAAAAGTAAAATAAAAAATGGGGATTGTGGAATAAAATAAGAATTTTCCAACTTCATGGTTTGATGTAAGTCACTGATTAGCTAATAAAGCATTGCAGTCATTAGTCTGTCTGTTTCTTACAGATTAAATGGCGCTGATGTTTCTGGTGCTGCTGCAGGTGTTTTAATATGATGAAACGGTGATTTAAATGAGTGTCAGAGCGCCGCTTGTCTGCCCTCATCAACGACCCCTGATTAACCCTAATCACTTGGTTCGTTTGGAGGAACCATTTTGTCCTCTGCGGTCAGAAAATGTGCAATGAACGTCTGACTTTTGCTTTATTCATTGTGACAGCCGAGCAGAGATGGAGCTTATTCTGAATGAGACCATTATTCTTTAATGAGGGCCGTATAAGAGGTCGTTAGGATGGGTAATTCAGTTTTAATGGAAACTGGGAAAAAACTTGAGAATTTACATGCGTGGAATTGACAACAGTGAAAAACACTTGTGGTGTTTGACCAATTGGATACACTGTGTTGCGATTGTTGTGTGTGTGTGTGTGTGTGTGTGTGTGTGTGTGTGTGTGTGTGTGTGTGTGTGTGTGTGTGTGTGTGTGTGTGTGTGTGTGTGTGTGTGTGTGTGTGTGTGTGTGTGTGTGTGTGCGTGTGTGTGTGTGTGTGTGTGTGTGTGTTTAGTTGTCAGCCAATGTCTTCTAATGCACATATTTAACTTCTTGCTGCCGCTGCCCTAAAAACTAAAATAAGCTAGTTATTCTGCTCTGAGGCTAACTGACTGTGATATAAACATTAAACCTCAGGTTTGTTTTGCTTTAGTGAACCCATGATTCAGCAGGACTGAACAACAGCTCTAACTATAGTTTACAAATGAGATCTCAGTAATATCTCAAGCATGAAATGCTGTAAGCATTAAAATCATCCTCTGGCTATTAGCTTTGGCGTTTCTGATATGTGTGAGAATATGCCCATCTTGAGTTTGGGTGTCCTGATTACGAGCGAGACTCACCGGGCGACTGGATTTGGGTTCGCCGGGCTCCACCTGTCTGATGGCTCTATCCATCTGCCTCCGGGGCCGGATTCAGCACTTTCACTTCCCTTGCTGCCAATGCGCCGCGGCTACTGTACCAAGCAGGTGTCGCTCTCGCCTGGCGCACCTCAGTGCCCCACTGTTCGGTGGTTTTATCATGATTTGTGAGGAACAGGTAGCGTTTATGATGCCGTCTGATCTGATTTATCCTGCTCCGCTGAGGTGTACTGATCCACATCTGCAGCATGGAACACGGCTCTACGGGTGGCCAGCGAATGCAGCTACTTAAGAGGGATTTAACAGGATTTTCAGGCTTACTGGTGTCAGTCTTTATGGTCGGCTGTAGGTGAATGGACTCTGTTGTGATGGACACAGAATATTAATGCTTACACAGTAACTGCCTGTTTGATATTGAAATTATGTTATTATTTGTCGTTTTAAATCTGAACAAGTTCTCTGGAGCACACATGGACAATAAAGACAGAATCCTGTCATAAATATGGAATTTACTGTATAAAATGGAATGTCATGGAATTTGTCAGATTTTGTCAGTACACATCAAACGCTATATGGACTAGTGTCTGTGATTATTAAACCGCAAAAAGACTGTTTAAATATGAATCCTGCATGTTCTGCGTGTCTCTGTGTGAATGAATGGCACAGTTATTCATGGCAAACCGTCAAAATAAAAGTTGGGTTCAACTTGAAGAAACTGTGACAGAAATATATTACTATTGTTCAGTAGAATGCATTTCTCAATTGTATTATTAATTATTATTATTATTATTATTATTTTTATTAAAACATGGGCAATATTTTTTAAGGATTAATCATACAATATTTCATCCATGTTTTAATTTTAATGGTAAATATCTGTTGTGCAGCACTTCATTAGATAAAAAATAATTTTAATGGTAAATATCTGTTGTGCAGCACTTCATTAGATAAAAAATAAGTTATTAATCTAATGCATAAATACATTTATTTTAATTACAAATAAATATTTTTTTATTAAATTATTATTAATTTATTTAATTACACATGCTCTTTAAATATTAAAATTGAATCCACAAAAAATTAAAATGTAAAACAGAAACACTGGTGAAAATAAAACAGAATTTGATGGAAAAAATAAAATGTATTTTTATAGGGACATATATATTTGTAAACTTTTAATTTTTGCTAAATTGCATAATTTGCTGCACATTTAAAAAATAATAATAATAATAATTAGACATGCTTTTTGCTTACTAAAATTTTAATCAACCATTAAAACCGAGTCCAGAAAAATTTTAATGGAAAAAAATGGAATCCAAAATTTAAACAGAAAAAAAAAGAATTTGTAAATAAATAAATAAATGCATGAATGAATGAATGAACGAATGAACAAACAAACAAACAGGATTTGGGAAAAAAAATAAAACTAATTTCATGGGGTCCTAAAAAAGGAGATATTTTAAAGGCTGTTTGTGTTGACTTTCTGTCCACCTGTTTCCTAACAAACTGTATTTTAAATTAAGGAAAGGCGCTTCCAATTTGAGGAAGTTCCATTTAAAAAGACTGAAACAAATCATTTCAAATCATAAGGTTGTGATAAAAAACACCCTTGTTTGACTGAATGAGCTGTAGATTTATCTTCGTGTTCTGTATTCAGATATCAGGAGAATAACAAAATGCTTGTTATTGTAGTGTGTCAAGAGCTCTTTTCAGTCGCTGCATCTTTTCCTTCTGATTATTTTCTTTATTCCTTTGTATTCCACTGTAACAATATGATAAAGACAACATATACTGCACATTTCTGGTCTTAATGTACACTATATCTCATGAATAATTCACTGAATGCACTAAGAACCTCTGGGTTTTCTCCTTAAATCTTCACGTCTCAAACAGAGGTTTGTTTCCACACATGTGCTTTAAAATGTGATCGTCTCCCCTTTTCACTTTAATCCCTATTAGCAGTGTTTACTGTAAGGTTTCTAAAGCTGGTTAATGCAGTATTTATGATGTCATCTCATAGTACCAAGTTTATGAAAATGCTTGCATTCATAGAGAAAATCTTTGGCTGCTTGTTTACAGTTTGACAGAAGTTACTTCCATTGTTCATGCAAAGCATCATGGGGCAGAGATGGATACAGTGAAACTGTGTGAGGACAGATGCTGTTAAACTCCAACAAATAACCAAAAAGCTGCATAAAAACACCAAAGTAATAATCTGAAGAGCCTGTTTTGGCATAATAGTGCTTTTTGTCCTTTGTTAAGATTGCATGCAAATGAAAAGGTTGCTAAACACCTTCATTTGTCTTCCACGGAAGAAAGAAATTCCTTTAGGACACAAAACATTCATTTCTGAGCAAGTTATTGTTTTAAAGCCATAATGCATAGGGTTAGATGCGATATTGAAAGCTACAAAGAGAATTTCCCTATAATGAAAAGATCAGAGTGATGTCTGATGAAGTGCTTGTTCGACTACAAGCAGGTTTTTAACAGGATTTTACCGCAGAACAGCTTTATCCTCATTAAGATGTGTAGATAAGCGAGCGTAGCTTCACACCAGCATGAAGGAGAAATAGGGAAAAAATAGTCTGTTCCCAAATCTAGTGAGCTGCCTACCTAGACAGCATGTTAAAGGTTTAGTTCACCCAAAAATGAAAATTAGCCAATAAATTACTCACCCTTAAGTCATCCTAGGTGTATATGACTTTCTTCTTTCAGACGAATCCATTTGGAGATATATTAAAAATTGTCTTTGATCTTTAAAGCTTTTTTAATGGCACTCAGCGGGTGTTGCAGTGCATCAGTCCAAAAGAAGTGAAATAAAAAGCGCCCATCCTTAATAAAAAGTGTCACACACAGCTCTGGGGGGTGAAAAAAGTCCTCCTGTAGTGAATCGATGTGTTTTAGTAAGAAAAATAACCATTTTCCAAATGTAATAATCACTTTAATGTAGCTTGCGCCAACAAATGTATATGGAAGCAGCTCCGGGTGGATGAAGTATGAGGTCAGAGTTGCGCATGCAACGCATGAGTCTTGTGAAAACCAACGCTTGTTAACAGGAGCAAAGGAAACAAAGTTTCCTTACTTTAGCAAAGGAAAACCCGTCTCCTCTTGGCTTATAGCGAAACCCTCTGACATTCTTCTTTACAAATCCTTGTTTTGTCCTTCTAATTCGTGACCTTTGTTTTGTTTTGATCTCTCCCCTGCGCTTCCGCGTGCGTCACTTCTGAGCGGTGCATGCGCAACGCTGACCTCTGTGTACAACAGTGAGTGCAAGCTAGATTAAAGTAATTATTACAGGTTTTGAATATGGATATTTTTCTTACAAAAATGCATCGATTCGCTACTTAAAATATCTCAAAACGCGTAGATTTGTTAGACACTTTTTATTATGGATAGGCACTTTTTATTTCACTTCTTTTGGACTGATGCATGCAATACCTGCTGCCATTAAATAACTTGAAAGATCAAAGACAATTTTTATTATAACTCCGACTGGATTCGTCTTAAAGAAGAAAGTCATATTCACCTAGGATGACTTGAGGGTGTGTAATTTATGGGCTAATTTTCATTTTTGGGTGAACTAACCCTTTAAGGCATCATGGACACAGACTTAATAACATAACTTTGCTACTTTCTTTATGAAATTTAAGACAACATCACATGTCTCCTTGACTCTTAAAACAGTCCCAGAATGCATTATTGCATGCAATATTTGTGTGTGATGTTAATGCTTTGAAGTTATTTGTGAGTTTGTGAACTTCACAATAAGTGCCTGTGTTGAGTGTTCCATGTCGGCCACTTATCTTATAAGGGTTAAATTTCAGTTTGGATGCTCCCTAATAAGGCAGCAGCTGTTTTCTCCTAACAAATGCCTCAGCAGTGGATCAGTTATGAACAGCGTGTGATGCAATCCAGGCAGCTCAGCCCATAATGCAGAGTATGAAGCCTTCGTTTGTGTGCTGTGTCCCGCAGGTGCCGGAGGCTGGTCCCCGCTGGACTCTAATAAGTACCAGTGGCTGGAAATCAAGCTGGAGCAGCGGACGGAGATTACAGCCATCGCCACCCAGGGCCGATACGGCAGCTCTGATTGGGTCACACGCTACCTCCTCATGTTCAGTGACACGGGACATAATTGGAGGCCATACCGACAGGAGGATAGCATCGGGGTAAGGACTGAATTCCTCACCTGAGATGGAGGAAAACATGCTCTGATGAGAGAAAATGCTAAGTGCTGTTGTCTGTGCAGAAGTCGCCGTCACACTGAGAGACTAGGAAGTATTTAGTTGGCTCAAAACGTCCCTTTTTCTGTATCTTTGACCTTCTGTGATTTATTTATTTATTTAAAAATTAAAAAAAAAATAGTAATCTAATTCTCTTCCCTCAATGTGTAATCTTAAATCAGATTTAGAAACCGATTTAAGCTTCTTCAGACTCTCCAGTGAGTTCAGCACTAGCTAAGTGTGTTATTGAAATGAGCTTGTTAAGTGTGTGAGAGGGTTTATTTTGTTTTGACACTCAGAGAATAGATGTTAATTGAGTTTTAGATCTTTTGTCATCTTCACGTTTCTTTGCCGAAATGCCATGCCGTCTGTTCTGTGTGCTTTGTACTTATCGATTCATCCAACTAGTATTCTTGAAGATGATGATTTACATTTGACAACCAAACATAGTAACAAAAGATTTTTTTTTTTTTTTTTTTATGTATGTATTTGAGGAGTTTCTGCTCACCAAGGCTGCATTTGTTTGGTCAAAAATACTGTAAAATCTAAAAAAAAAAAATGTAAATCTTATTACAATTTAAAATAACTGTTTTCTATGTGAACATCTGTTAAACTGTAATTTATTTCTGTGATTCTCAGCCGTATTTTCAGCATCATTACTCCAGTCTTCAGTGTCACATTATCTTCAGAAATCATTCTAATATGATGATTTGCTGCTTAAGAAACATTTCTGGGTATTATCGATGTTGAAAACAATTGTGCTGCCAAATATTGTTACTGTGATACATTTTACTTTTCAGGTTTCTTTGATGAATAGAAAGTTCAAAAGAGCAGCGTTTATTTGAAATAGAAATCTTTTATAACATTATAATCGTCTTTACTGACAATTGTTTTGATCAATTTAATGCATCCCTGTTGGACAAAAGTATTAATTTTCTTAAAAAAATAAAAAAATAAATCATGCCCCAAATTTGTTTACTTGACTATGTTACTTGACTCAGAACAGACCTGAGACCCATTCTTGCGTCTCGATCCGTCATCAGTATGCAGTGAGAAACACTAGTCACGACTCCGTCTGTCATGAGAAGCGTTTAGAGTTTGAGACGCGAGCGACTGTGTTTTTACCTCTTGTGAGAGCGAGAGCTTGTCGCTCCTGATGCTGGAGGATTTGCACCTTGACTCTTGATATATTTCACAGGCCACTTTAGAGCAAATGAGATGCGCCTCCTCAGCAGGAAACAGAGCAATTTTTTGGGCTTAACGCTGCACTCCAGCAGACGACTGATCCCTTCAAACGCACTGAGAGCGCTACTCAGCTCCCAATTACTCTGAACCCAGAAACTACAAATTGCACACATCTCTGAAAGATTTAAGGACAAAATAAACGCTCCTCCCTGCAAAATAATCCACAATGACTCTACTTGTTGCCTCCGTTTGTCTCTTAAAATGGCCAGCGGGACCTTAGCTGGAAAATACCCTGATTATGAAAACAGTCTGAGGTGCTGTGCTGGTTTTAGCTGGTTTAAGCTGGTCTGACTCTCTCCCAAATTATATATATATACCTGATTATGAAAACAGTCTGAGGTGCTGTGCTGGTTTTAGCTGGTTTAAGCTGGTCTGACTCCGATCCGTCATCAGTATGTGAGATGTAGTCACGACATGAGAAGCGTTTATAGTTTTGCGAGCGTGTGTTTTTACCTCATGTGAAGCGAGATGACGCTGGATTTTGCACCTTGAGATATATTTCACAGGCCACTTTAGGCAATTTATGCATGCGCCTCCTCAGCAGGAAACAGAGCAATTTTTTTAACGATGCACCAGCAACGACTGATCCCTTCAAAATGCTAGTCCCAATTACTCTGTAAATCTCTGAAAGATAAAAAACGCTCCTCCCTGCAAAATAATCCACAATGACTCTATGTCTCAGCCAGCAGGACCTTAGCTGGAAAATACCCTGATTAGAAAACAGCCTGAGGTGCTGTGCTGGTTTTATGGCAAATTTTTAGCTGGTTTAAGCTGGTCAGACTCTCTCCCAAATTATATATATATATATATATATATGTCCAGTACATGTGCTTTTTTTTTTTTTTTTTTATTTTGAGTTTTGTTTTTTTTTGCCCACTTTATTCATGTTTTATTATTATGATGGTTGTAGTTTAGCCTAACCAGCCGGTCTTAGTTGTGAGACCAGTGTTTTAGTTCAGCAGGTTAGTGCTGTATTGATGTCCTTTAATACAGTGATGTGCT
The DNA here is from genome assembly GCF_018340385.1 of Cyprinus carpio. Classification (NCBI taxonomy): domain Eukaryota; kingdom Metazoa; phylum Chordata; class Actinopteri; order Cypriniformes; family Cyprinidae; genus Cyprinus; species Cyprinus carpio. The sequence goes on along the minus strand of NC_056581.1, from coordinate 18,976,465 downwards.
GGAGAGGAGTGCTGCTCACTGACCCGTGGCCGTGTCGAATCGCTCCGATCACCACAGGCTCTTGGCTCGTATTAAGCTGCACGAGAGTTATAGACTGGTCTTCTCTCTTGCCACCCGACTTCAGGATCAACAGTCTGCTTTTTCATGATCCAGTGGGAAACATAAAAGATGCAGGAGCGCATCAGTGCACCAGGTCAAACCACAAAAGGTCATGTAATGCTGTTGTTCTCCTCATTCAAGGCTTTCTCTGGGAACTCGAACGCTGACAGTGTGGTGATGTACAAACTCCAGCAGCCCGTCATCGCTCAGTACGTCCGAATACTGCCTCTCGACTGGAACCCCAACGGCAGGATCGGCCTGAGACTGGAGGCCTATGGCTGCCAATACAGTACGTGTTCAACACTGACACACCACTGGGCATCTTAGGAAATTCATTTAATATGATAGTTATTGCTTTAAAATCTTTCATATTATGAAATGCGATTATTTATTTAAATATGATTTTAAATCTTTCATATCACAAATTTTGCTATTTATTTATGATTAAAGATGATTTAAAATGTTTTCATATGAAATTAATTTATTATAGTTTTGTTTATTTATTTTATGAATTTAGTCATTCATTCATTCATTCATTCATTTAAATTTGAATTAAAATGTTATGAATGTTTTTTTTATTTATAGGTTTTAAATGTGATTTAAAATCTTTATGTTCATATGAAAATGAATATATTAATTAATTCATTCATTCATTCATTCATTCATGCATTCGTCCATTTAAAATGAATGAATTTTAATTATTTCAAATATGATTTAAAATATTGTATGTGTATATTTAAACAAATGCATTTATTTGTTTAAAAATTATATTAAAATCTTACATATTATGAAATGTATTTATCTAAATTTGATTTAAAATCTTTCATATTATAACATGTATTTATTTAAATTTAATTTAAATCTGTGTTACGAAATTATAGTTTCTTATTCATTCATTGAGAGTAAATATGAATAAAATGTTATATTTTTATATATTTATTTGAATATGATTTAAAATCTTTCATGTTATGTTTATTTAAATATGAAATGTATTTAAATTATGAAATTAATATCATTGCTCATTATTCAATAATTCATTCAGCCATTTAAATATAAATACATTTGTATTTATTTAAATTTAATAAAAAAATAATTTGTATGTATTTAAACAAATAAATGTATTTATTTGTTTAAATTTTTTTTTAAATCTGTCATGTTATGAATTTTATTTAATATTATTTAAAATATTTTGATATGAAATAAATGTAATAGTAGTAGTAGTTGTATTTATTCATTAATTTAAATATAATTTAAAATCCTCAAAATTCTGAAAATGTTTTTCATTTAAATATGATTTTGAATCTGTCAAAATGTCTCCGTTTGACTTCCTGAAGAGTGAAACACTGTGACACTTTCAAAACATTGATCTGTTTGATGTCTTTTCAACTACTGTCTCAACCAATGGAGAAAGTTTATGGGCGGGGCTATATGTAAATGTAACCAATGCAGTGAGTTTAGGTGCGGGACCGTGTGTTTATGCAGAAGACCTGTTTGGTAATGTGCTTTTCTTTTTGTTTTTTTATGAAATGCTTTGTGTTTATGTGGGTGAGTGTGTGTTTTATAATATGACAATTTAACGCCACACATCACCGAGCGACAGGCATTACTCAGACAAGTGTGTTTGAGTCTCTGGCTGATGTACGACTGGTCTCTCAGAGGTCCTGTGTGGCGGTGTTGTCCTGTGGCTCTGTTGAATGAGATGTGTTGTCACTGGAGTCACATGGGGCAGAACCACAGGGCAAAAGCTCCGGTCAACATAAATAGTGTTTATTTGCCAGAGCGAGTGGATTGTTTCCATGTTCATAAATATAGCAGATCATTAGGGATGGAGTCTTTTTTCCCATCATTCCTACAGATGTGTAATTTATTGCTGGTATCTGCAGGTTCTGTCCAGTGTCAGGCGTTTGCATCATCTCTGTTGACCTCAGGTTTAAACTGTGCTCCACTTACAGGGACAACAGACTTGCAAAAAGACATTGTATACGCAACTAATTATAATGCACAGAGTTTAATAGTTCACTTCAGGGGTTTGTTGACATGTCAGGCTGTGCAAACAAACAGATCAATGTTTTGAGAGTGTCACAGTGTTTCCGTCTTCAGGAAGTTAATCTACTGACTTACAATGACGCTGGACAATAACCTAACACTGAGTAAACATCACACACAGAATCGTTATTTATTTATACTTTTTTTTTTTCAATTCTCTATTGTGCATTATATATTTATCATACTTTATTATTTATATATTATAGTCCCTTATTTATTTATTTATTTATTTATTTATTTATTTATTTATTTATTTATGTGTTTGTTTTAGTTCATTATTATTATTTTAATTTTAGATTTATTATTTACTTACGTATTTTGTTAATTATATATTTTATTTATTTATTTTAGTTCATTATTATTTATGTATAGTTATTTTATTTAATATAGGTCAATAAATAATTTCCAATTTATTTATGATATTTATTTTAGTTCATTATGATCTGTGTTATTGTTATTTGCTTATTTATTTATTCATTTATTTATTTTAGTGTATTACTATTATCTATTATTGTTCATTATTTATTAATTAATTAATTTTAGTTCATTATTATTTATTTATGTTCAGTGGATTTGTTTATTATAGTTCATTATTTAATTATTTCAATTTATTTGATAATTCATTATTTAAATATTTATTTGTTAATTATGTATTTATCATTATTATTATTGTTTACTTATTTTAGTGTATTTATGTATTTATTTTTAGTCCATTATGTATTTATTTAGTTCAATTTATTTGTTTTACGTCTTTGTTACTTATTATTGTCTCTTATTTATTTTACTTCATTATTATTTATTTAATTTGTTTTATTTTATTTTTTATATTTTTTGGTTTAATTAATGTATTTTATTATCTATGTATTTAATTTAGTTCATTATTGTGTTATTCATTATTTGTTTACTTGTTTGTTGTGATGTCATTACTATGTATCTACTGAATGAAGTTCAAGCCTTGTTAACTAGAATGGAAATCAGTCATTTTTACTGCCTTTGACAGTTCTTTTGTTTGTTTCTGGTGTGTTTTCAGAGTCTGATGTGGTCGGTTTTGATGGCAGCGCTCATTTGCTCTTCAGGCCGGATCCCAGCGTCACTCCGGCAAACAGAGACGTGTTATCCATGAACTTCAAAACCCTGCTGAACTCTGGGACGCTGGTTCACATGGAGGAACGCAGCGGACACACGCTCACTCTGGAGTTGTTCAGAGGGAAACTCCTACTGCAGCTCAGAAAAGGTACTAACACACATCTCTCAGCTGCTGGAACTAACGATTATCTTCATTGATGTTGATTAATGTCATTTTTGATGCTTTTTTATCTAAAGTCATTCGGTTTGAGGCAGACAGCATGAAAGTAGAGCATTTATGGCCACAAACTACACTTAAAAGACCTACATTTAATTCTGGGACTAGGCTTAACTGACATCAAGAGCTGGAGGTTGATAACTGTTTTTAGATAAAACTGAGATTATGTGTTTTTGGTCCAGTTGGAAATCAAACCACTATAAATTATTTTCTTTGCTCCTTGGCTGAGAATAATAAAGCAGTGGTGAAAAATCTGAGTCAGAATTCAGATTTGACAAGCAAATAAATTCTGTGGTCAAATCCTGCTTTTTTGATTTGAGACTTTTAGCAAAGATGAAGCCCTTTCTTTATTTTAGAGACTTAGAGATAGTTATTCACACTTTTATTTTGTCAGGTTAAGACTATTGTAATACTCTTTATATGGGAGTTGGTTTAAAATGCGACTGCGAGATTGCTAACATTATCATATTACTCCTATCCTGTCTTCTCTCAAATGCTTTCCAGTTTGTTTTCGGATTAAATATAAACTTTTATTGTTTGCTTTTAAATCTCTGAATGGGTTGGCACCAAAATACCTGGAGACATTAGTAAACCAGCATCCCTCTGTTAGGCCCCTGAGATCCTCTGATCAGTTTCTTTTAGTGGTTCCCAGATCCAGACTGAAACTTAGAGGCGATCAGGCTTTTCCAGTTGGAACTCATTGCCTCTATGTATCAGATCATTTCTAGTTTTAAATCTTTGTTAAAAGCTCATTTATTAACTGTGACTTTTAAGTCCCCATGTTTGTTTTATGTTTTCTTGTCATTTTTTTTTTTCTTTTTCTTTGTAATGGTAGATTCCCTTGCCCATTCTTATTATTTTCTTTTCTTTGACGTACAGCACTTTGGGCAGCCTCGATTGTATTGAAATGTGCTTTATAAATAAAAATAAAAATATAAATACAAAATACAAATACATACACAAAAGCTGTTGGGAAAATGTCAGGGTCACATTTCACTCAAAACCAAAATAACGTAGTGAGAAATAATATTTTACTAAAACTGGACCCTGTTTTAGGACCATAAATACGTTTTTGCATTATGACATTATTTTTTAATCATAAAATAATTATTTTAAAAAATGCATTGTTGTCATGAGAGCTTTGGGGAAAATGTGTATTATATATATATATTTATATATATATATATATATATATATAGATATATATATATATATTATGTATATAAAATCAGGGTTATTATAGGTAACTAAAACTTAAAAAAAAAAAATTTTTAAAACTAAAGCTGAAATTAAATAAAATATAAATATTAGATGAAAACATAAATGAAAATAGTGATGTCGCTTTTGTTAAGTTACTGAAATGAGTTAAGGTTGAAGACTAAACTTGGAAACAAACAAAAACTAAAACGGAAAGAAAAACTGAAATAAAAATAAATGAAATCTAAATTGTAATAAATATAATAATAATAAAAGTAAAAATGACAAAAGATTCATAACAAGAGTAATTAAAATTAAAGTAAAATTAAAAACGTAAGTGTGTGTATATATACAAATACATGCACACACATAGATGAAATATGACTTAGATATGTTTTTGCAAGGTACCTGAAGAACTCATCTGCTGAGATCTCCAGCAGATTAACAGGTGATGTAGGAAACTCTTCAGGTGTGGGTGAGAGATGCAGTCAGTCGTGAGCCGTATGGCACAGATTCCCAGGATGCCATCTGTTATCTCAGCGTCAGAGTCTTTCTGTCCTCATGACCGCTGCTGGAGTTACAACTGTGATCAAATGTAACGGCATTATGTGCTTTCTGAAGAAATGTAATTTTAGGTGTGTTATCTGTGCTTTCACATCATTATATATACAGTACAGGTCAAAAGTTTGGAAACATTACTATTTTTAATGTTTTTGAAAGAAGTTTCTTCTGCTCATCAAGCCTGCATTTATTTGATCAAAAATACAGAAAAAACTTTAATATTGTGGAATATATATTACAACTTAAAAATAATAGTTTTCTATTTGAATATACTTTAAAAAATAATTTATTCCTGTGATGCAAAGCTGAATTTTCAGCATCATTACTCCAGCCTTCAGTGTCACATGTAACATCCAGTCTATCACATGATCATTTAGAAATCATTCTAATATTCTGATTTATTATGAGTGTTGGAAAAAACAGTTCTGCTGTCTAATATATTTGATGAATAAAAGGTTAAAAAGAACTGCATTTATTCAAAATAAAAAAAAATTCTAATAATATATATTCTAATAATATATTTTCTTTCACTTTTTATCAATTTAACACATCCTTGCTGAATAAAAGTATTGATTTTATTTTAAAAAAAAGAAAGAAAAAAAAATTACTGACACCAAATTACTGACCAGTAGTGTATATTGTTATTACAAAATATTTATATTTTAAAAAAACATAGCTTCTTTTTTTTTTTTTTTTTTACTTTTTATTCATCAAAGTATCCTAAAAAGTATCACATGTTCTGAAAAAATATTAAGCAGCAGAACTGTTACCAACTTTGATAATGAATCATCATATTAGAATGTTTCTAAAGGATCATGTGATAATGATCCTAAAAATTCAGCTTTGCATCACAGAAATAAATGATAATTTAAAATATAATAAATTTAAAAACAATTATTTTAAATTGTAATAGATATATCACAATATTACATTTTTTTTCAATATTACATTGTATTTTTTATATCAAATGAATGCAGGCTTGATGAGCAGAAGAAACTTCTTTCAAAAACATTAAAAATAGTAATGTTTCCAAACTTTTGACCTGTACTGTATATAAAGAAGCATCTTCAATGATAATATGTACAGACCAAAGCTACATGTAATAATAAAGTTTTACTTAAACATCTTAAATGATGAAACAGATTGAATATCTGCAGGTAAATTATTGTTGTCTGGGGCTAATAGCTCTTTTAACGATTTGTTTTGTTTTGTTTTTGACATGAGGAACAAAAATCTTTTATTTAAGCACTAATTTATTATCCAAAAGCCAATGTTGTAAAATATTAAAATCATAATGAAGAGAAAACTGAATTTGTAAAATATCAGAATTAGATACATATATGATGGTGTCATCAGCATAAACTTGAACATTACAACTATTGAAAGTTAACAGTAAATTATTGACATAAATTGAAAAAAAGAAGTGGTCCTAATATTGAACCTTGGGGCACACCTCTTTGCTGAACCAAAAAAATCTGATTAATCCCCTTTTAATTCTACACATTGTTTTCTGTTATGCTGGCATGAATTAAACCACATATTTGCATTTTCAGAAATACCAATAGCATGGAGTGTATCTAAAAGTAAGTATCAATCAACTAAATCAAAAGCTTTAGATAAATCAAGATTGCACCTGTGAGTTTATCAGGGCCCGGTTCCCCAAAACGTTCTTATCGCTAAGTAGTTCTTAACCTATTCCTTAACCTCTCTCTTAATGTTATGGCACGATTCCCGACATGTTCGTACGCTAAGTATATCTTCTGTAAGTCACACTTTCGTAAGGTTGGTCTGGACCATTCGTAAGCTCTCTTAGCGTTGTTTGAGCTCGAGACGCTAGTCGCCGCCACTTTGCAGCAGTCTTTAGAAATCAGAGCAGCGCAGTACAAGTCCAACTATGGTATGTTGACAATGTTGTGGCTCAAAAATGATTTTATGTTATGGACATTTTAAGACTAATAATAAAATATGTTCGCAATGGATACAGGCCCAGGGGCGTGTCTAGAGCATTTTAAATACGGTGGCCAGTCTGGGGCACTGGCTCAAAAGAGATTGGGATTCACTCTCGAAGTAGCAGTGATTGACACAATGATGACCAAAGCAATAGACGGGAGAAAATATGTGAAAATGGGCATTAAGACTAGAGCACCCTCACTAATTTTAGAAGCACCATCAGTAATTATTTCTGGAACCTGGTTAATACGCTTTTATTGCAAAACTATATACAAAAAACAACAAAATACAAATGCACTTAATAAAACAATTGAATAAATGCATATTTATAAGTTAAGCAGTTAACTAAAATAAGAAGGCTATTAATAAAATTGATAAAAAAAAATAATTAATAAAAAAAAACAGGCCTATTTATGAAGTTGACTTTATTTGGTATCAGAACTAATATGGTGGTAATTAGCCTAGGCTATTTCGTAATGTCATTAAAGCGTTTAAATTGGCAATCACTTTTGATAATTAAAATCTGGCAAACAATTTGGCTCTAAATGGCTAAGATCTATAAATGGGTAAGCATGGTGGTGTCCAGTAAGCGACCAACTATGGCAGCGATCCAACGTGTCCTTGTATTGAATCAAAGACGGCGCCGGCAGCGGAGCTGTTTAGTCCATGTCAATTTTTTTATTCGGCAAAACTTAAGCCCTTTTGACATTTTGCCTGACGTGGCTATATTAAAAAAAAAAAAAATCGCCTCCCAAGACAACTCATTATGGAGCTGCTGGACCTTCTCAGACCTGCGCTTGCCAGGGTAACGCGGCGCAATTTTGCTTTAAGCTCTGAAGTCCAGCTGCTTACAGCGGTAAGGTTTTTTGTTACAGGGAGCTTCATCGAGGTCGTGGGAGAGGGCTACGGCCTAAGCAAGACCTCGGTGTGGAGGTGCGTCCACACTGTCACCAACGCCCTTCTGCGCCATGCAGGGGATTTCTGATTGTAACGTACCTTACCATTAATATAAAAGTGTATTACATATTTTTTAGAAGTCGTTAAACCCATGTCAAGAAGCGGCACAAGTGGCACAACGGGATAAGGAGGGTGGATGATTAGAGAGGGATACCCGGTTCGTCTACCCGTTCACAACATATCGTGTGAACAAATTACTGACAATTTGATAATTTAATTAATAGTCTATATTTTACAGATAACTATGTTAAAATAAATGTTACTGGAATAATTTGAGGAATGTTTCATTTGCATAGAACGTGTTGTCTTTCTTAACGCTGTAATGCACCTTCGCGTGAAGTTGAAAATCTATTCCTGAGCAATCGATGCCAACTTATTCAGCACCTTCACTTGGGACAGCGCCTTTGTAACGTCGGACGTAAGAGGCAGCGTGTTAAGAAGCTTCCTAAGGGACACTTCGGGGAACACACTTAGGAACATAAACAACTTTGGTAAGATATATCTTTCGAGTCTTCTTACCGCGCTAAGAGTGAGCGTTATCGGGAAACCGGGCCCAGATCGTTTGAGTTCATATTGAGATCTCTGGCTTGATTGCAGATCGCATGAGATTATTGAAGTCTTTTTCACAGGAGAAACATCTGAGAAGCAGGAGAGTTTTTGAGCAAGTCCTCATTTGCTCTTTATTTATTCTCATAGTCATCTTGGAATGTCTTAGCGAATGTAATTTCTCCCGTAGTGTCATTGTGTGTTTGTAAATCTCACATGCTGTATGGCTATGAGTCAGTGTTATATTAGATCACTGAGATAATATTACAGTTTTTGTTAATATGGATTTTATTTGTATATTTTCAGGTTTCACTTAAATATATAATGTATAAGTTGGGTCGATTTGGAGGAGTTTGAATGCATTGCATCTGTAAATCTGAGCTTTTTCATTGTGAAGTAACTGCAGCCTAACTGCTGCTCTCTCTGCTTTCACCATCATTTCAAGCAAATGGAAGATGTCTGCCATCACTTATTAGAGGGGTTTGTGAAAGTGCTAAAGTGGTCTCTCAGCCTCGCTCTGATTATGGCTCAACTCTGTTTGTCAGAAATGTATGTGGCACTCGCTGTTGTCTTTGCCGAGCCGATGATGTCTGCTCGTTCCTCTTGTTTAGATGAGATTTACTGTGCCGTAAGGACATTGCACTTCAAAGCTGTCACTGCATTCGCTCTGGATTGCTTTATCAGACAATATATTCAGTCAGTGTTGAATATAAATCACTTCAGGTGGCTTTTTAAAAAATTTTAGGCTGAAAGTATATACATAGGGTCTAGCATCTAAATATTGAAGAATAAATGAAACAATACATGCAAATTTACTGAAATGTACATTTCACTACAAAATACTTTTTAGTTTTTCCTGATTTCAGAATTTCACATTTAATTCAATATGTTGCTTGTCTTTCTTTGTCAAATTTACTAGAAGTTTTTGAGAGAACAATTTTTGCTAGCTTTTTTTTCAATTAAAAGTTTTCAAGAAAATGTATTTCAGTGTAGTCAGTCAGCATTAGTAGATTTTGAAAGTAAATATATATTTTAGCATTTCGATCATAAATCCTATTGTTTTTTGAACTAAAGACATTTTCTTCTCTGTGGTAAAAGTGGTCATTTAATTTTTTTGTGTGCTTTTAGTAATTAAATATATATATATAATTTTAAAGTTTTAGTATTTTTGGTCTGTGTTGTCATTTTCTATTAGTTTTGTTTTTTTTTATAAGTTTTTTATATCTATAGTTTATAAATTAAATTTCAGTGTTGGTTTTTATTAGTGTGTGTGTGTGTGTGTGTGTGTGTGTGTGTGTGTGTGTGTGTGTGTGTGTGTGTGTGTGTGTGTGTGTGTGTGTGTGTGTGTGTGTATATATATACTACTAATTACAAATTTTTTTTTTTTCACTAATTACTTACAAATTAACAAACAAAAAAACTAGAGCCATTAAAATGTTGTTACTTTTCGATCATAAATCCTAGTGTTTTTTGAACTAAAGACATTTTCTTGTCTGTGGTAAAAGTGGTCATTTAATTTTTTGTGTGTGCTTTTCTTTTTATATATATATTATATTTTTATTTTATACATATTTAGTTGTAGACCTTTTAGCAGATACCGTTGTAGTTTAATAGCTTTTATTTTATTTTTAAAAATTTAATTTTAAAGTTTTAGTATTTTTGGTGTGTGTTGTCATTTTCTATTAGTTTTGTTTTTTTATACAAGTTTGTTATACCTATAGATTATAAATTATATTTCAGTGTTATTTTTCTATTATTTAGTGTGTGTGTGTGTGTGTGTGTGTGTGTGTGTGTGTGTGTGTGTGTGTGTGTGTGTGTGTGTGTGTGTGTGTGTGTGTGTGTGTGTATTCTACTAATTATTAACATATATTCATTTCTGTGGATAAGTGGTAATTAAATTTTTGGTTTGCCTTCCTTTTTATTCATATATTTTATATATTTTTATTTTTTTACATGTTTTGTTATTGATCTTTTTACCATTTTAGCAGATACCATTGTAGTTTAATTTATATTTTTAAATAGTTTTTTTTTTCTTCAGGTTTTAGTAATTTTGTTGTGTTTTGTCATTTCTGTTAGATTTGTTATATATATATATATATATAAAATTCATTGCATTTATACGTTTTATATCTGTAATTTTATTTCAGTGTTTTTCTATATATACACAGACCCTGAAAGGAACATGAAATCAGAATTGACGCTATTTACTTTAATTCTTGCTCCTGCTACTCTAATTGCGCTGATCTCAAAGTGTGCTCAGATTTGCATCAGAAAAACATTGTCTGTGGGAAAACAAACAAACTGTTAATATATACGATCACAGAATTATATATCATCAGTCAATGCGGTCAGAACAATGTATATTCACTTCCAAACAGACTAGAAAAGTTTGGGGCAGAACATGAAGCACTCATGCACAATATAAACAGACAGCTTGATGAATGCAAACAACCAGCAGAATAAAATAGTTTGGGATATGGGCATTAATCTTCATGTCGCAGCTTGTTTGCAGATGTATTTTTCGGCACAGACAGAAGCCAGTGTTTGCCAGAGACTAACATCTGTCTCTGTATCACAACAACTACAACATCGTCACATAAAAAGCTGCCGGGCTCGTCTGATGATCGGACCTGTGGCTCAGTTTGTCTTCTGAACCTCTGCACCTCACTACATTCATTGTGGATTTATTCAGGCTTTAGATGGGGATGATGTGAATATTTCAACAACAATATTTCATCCACTGCTGAATGTTTCTCAAACAAACCTCAATGTCCTTCAAATATATGATACTGCAAACTTCAGCTACTCCAGACTTAATTCAACTTGTAAACAAAAAGCATGAGATCTGATGAAGACAGCACATCCTCCAGTGCTGCAGACTTTCCAAATGCCACAGTCAAATGTAAATGGCAAATCGAACACGTACGTTTAATTGTCAAACTCACACAGACACGCGGCATGAGATTTACAACCATGGACTGAGACAAGATGAGAAAATACAGGAAAGAACAATCCACTTCACACAGACAGTAATGAGATTAAAAGTTTCCGGTAGCTTCTCCTAAGAAGAGAAAAGAGGAAACCAAAGAAAAAATTGAACTAAAGTCTAAATATTGATCCTAATGGTGCCAGAGAAACACAGTGTTTACTGGAAACTTACTTAATAAAAGATTGTAAACTAAAACTAAGATAATAATAAAAAATAAAAAAGTTTTTTTTTTTAATAAAATAAATTTTAACTGAAATAAAATCCTTAAATCGATTCATTTAAAAACATGGCTTCATTCATTAGAACATTAGTTCTGTGGCTTTGTTTGGAACTATTTTGTTTGTGAAATATTAACTTCTTGTATATGGAACTGTTGTATAAAATCAATATCACATTTGTAATTTTGCAAAAAATAACATACTGAATTATTTGTGTGTGTGTGTGTGTGTGTGTGTGTGTGTAATAACTAATTATTAGAATTATTTATAATAATTAGTAATGAATTTTTTAAAATGTTTTCAAATAATTTTATTTTATTTTTAATGTTATTTATAATAATTAGTATGATTATTTTTTTCTTTCTATTTTATATATATATATATATAGATCCGGCATCCTACAGATCCATCTTATCGCTGTAAACAAACCAGTGTGGACTGCTGTCACACGAAACTCATCCTGATTATGCAAAGGAAACATTTCACTTTCCGTTTCTCCCACATATATGTCAGCAGTTAAAATAAGTGTAAAGAAACCCAGCAGAAGTGTGTGATGATTTGGCTGGCAGAGTGTCACAGTGAATTAAAGCAGGTCTAAGCGTCTCATCATCTGCGTGAGAATCGGCCCACACCACAGTTGATCTCACAGATCTGGAGCTAGTTTAAGGAGGTGATAAGTAAGTCTGTAAGGCTGTAAAAAGTGTTGCCGTTTTACACCAAACAGTCGCACGTTCTGGAAAACGCATAATGTGAACGCAGAGTTTAGCAGATCGTCTCGTTGATGTTAATTGAACTCAGGTTTGTTGCAGCAGTGTTGTGTTTGATATTCATTTGACAATCAAAATGATGTGTTTTTTTAATATTACTTAAATTATATTGTAGTATTTCATAATATTTTGAATAAGCTTTTATTTTTATATTTTAATTTTAGTTTAAGATTTAGTAATTGTGCTTTTTAATTTTGTCATTTGTATTATTTCTTTATATTATTTTGTAAATTCTTGTTTAGTTTTATTATTATTTTATTTTATTTTTTATTATTCATTTTTAGTTATTTTAGTACTTAGGTTAGTTTTCTTCTAATATTTATATTGTTATTTAATTTATTCAATAATTTATTTTAATTATTAAATAAATGTATATTTATTTAATTTATTATTGTTTATTTTTATTTATATTGTAAAATATATATAAATAGAAGTTTAAATACTAAATGTCTAACTTTTGTCTTTGTCTAATTAATGTCTAAAAATTATTTCCTATTTTGAACCATTTTAAATTGATTTAAATCAGCTGAACAACTACTTAAACTCAAATGGATACCTGGACAATTTTCAGTCTGGTTTCTGAGCGCATCACAGCACAGAGAGAGTGCTCATTAAGATAATAAATTATATTTGCTTTAATTCTGATTCTGGCAAAATATCAGTGCTGGTACTAGATCTCAGTGCTGCGTTTGACACTGTTGATCATACCATACTTCTAGAGAGACTGGAAGACTGGGTCGGGCTTTCTGGGATTATACTCAAATGGTTCAGGTCATACTTAGAAGGGAGAGGTTATTATGTGAGTATAGGAGAGCATAAGTCTGAGTGGACGTCCATGACATGCGGAGTCCCACAAGGCTCAGTTCTTGCACCGCTCTTGTTTAGCTTGTATATGCTCCAACTAAGTCAAATAATGAGATCAGAAATTTTAGTTTTTATTTATTTGTATTTAATATTTCATTTCAGTTCAAGT